>NW_013952469.1:241623-254165 GCF_001266775.1 Austrofundulus limnaeus
CACACACACACACACACACACACACACACACACACACACACACAGAGGGGATGCTTGTCTGTTTTATCCTGGTGCCAAAATTAAAGTCTCTGTCCGGTCAATTCCCTCCACAGAGTTTAAATCAAAAAAGGAAACGATTTGTCTTGGTGCTCCTCTCTGATCCTCTGGTCCTCTGGTCCTGTGGTCCTCTGGTCCCGGTCCTTCAGTCAGAGTGAAAGTCAGAGGACAGTCCACCTTTTATTGGCTGACTCACCAGAAGCTGCGGGGCGCGTCCTGCCTGCACAGATCCTCAGGTCCTCAGGTCCTCATGTTGTGTCAACAAGCAGCGCGCGAGCAGAAGACTGAGGTAGAGCAGGAGGACATCTCCGAGCAGAACATGACTCTGCAGAAAACTTTCAATCACTCCGGAGGAGGGGGGGGGGTGGGGGGGGTCTGTCCCTCATTAAAACATCAGACACATTTTCAGACTTGGATCCAATTTGTAAATCAAAAGCAAACTTAAAGTAGTTAATGAGCAGTTTGTCAGAAAAGACATCAAAACACTAACTAACTAACTAACTAACTAACTAACTAACTAACTAACTAACTAACTAACTAACTAACTAACTAACAAAGACAGCTCTTTAACTTCAGAGTAGAAACATATTTCAAAGTCTAAAAATTTACTTTGGAAACTTTGGGTTTTATGTCAAATTGGTATTTACATATTTCACTCAAAAAATAAATGGATTTACTTTATGTCAACTTTAAGTAAATGTAAAGTAAATGTGTTACATTTATTCAGTTCTGCTGAGTGGAACCAGTTGACATATGTTTGAAGTAAATCCACTAATCTGTTGTTTTCACATCGTCACAGTTTTATGTATTTTAGAGGTGAAGTAAAATCATAACTAAGTAAAAATACTTTATCAGAAAATGACTTCAGTAAAAAAGAATTTCACTGATGAGAAAAGTACTTAAGAAAAGTCATAAAACTGCTCATAATGTAAAGTAAAAGCACTTTTACAATCTTAGAAAGGAAGTGCTGAATTTAGTCACCATGGTCCCACTAAGCTGAGATGAGTAAACGTAAAATAAGTTGTTCAGTTTAATCAACTCTGTTTAGTGGAACCAGGTGATTCATTAAACTTCAATTTTTTAGAGTGCACAACCTCTCTTCTTGGTGAGTTCAGGTCATATTTAAATTTGTAACGTGTAAGGTGTTGAATCTTAAAGTAAAGAAGTAAAATTATATTTTGGAGGTTTTTAATGTAGTAAAAGTTACGTTTTAAAAAAATCCTCTAAACGATGATTTAAGTGACAAAGTAAAAGTACATTGTTACTGAACACATCTAGTTTTGTGATGGTCAGTCATTTTGAGCTGCTCCAAATACTTAAACTTGCCACTTCTTACAGTTTCTTCATGCCTCTCTGCTACACTTACTGTTTTCTCTTAAAGCTCCTCTAAAGTGCAGAGCTACATGCAGACTCCCATTAACTTCCATCATAGCCAAGCTCTGAACTTTCTTTTAAAAACTCAAAGTGAGTGGGTTTTTTTTCTTCTTCTATTTCAATAAAACCCACTGCAGACACACGTGACAAACACAGTTTTCACACAGAGCCTTATTTTTCACTCTGTGGTTCTGCCTGCCTCAGAACAAGTGTTGTCAGGGAGTGAGAGAAACAGTGGGTGGTTACCACAGTGACCCTTAATGAGTCACTGGCAGCAGCAGTTTGCTTCATCTTTTTGTCGACTTGGATTGTTACAAAAGTAAATCTTCAGAAAACAATAACTTGATGTGTTTATTTGGGGGCAGCAGCTGACTTTCTTCAGACATGTTTTAATCATCCATCCATTATCTATACCTGCTTCCTCCTTTCAGGGTCATGGGGTCACTGGTGCCAGTATCCAGCAGTCACAGTGGGAGGAACGAGCTGTTTTAATCAGCCGACAGAAGAAACAAACTGAGAAGCAGAGAACTGCCTCTGAATGCTGAGCTGGTCTTTTGAGTTCGCCTCACTCAGCTGCCCAGGAGTCACAAAACAGCAGAAACAGTTCTGGGACATCTAAACCAACTTCTTTTAATTATTAATATTTTATCAGTTTCAAGTAACACACAGTTTCAGGAGAGGGAGGATCAAAACTGTGAAACATTCCTAAAGGGAACAAAGATAAAATGCAGCCAGTTTGGCTTCTGGGCAGCAAAAATCAGCAGTTTCTTCAGGCAACATTAACATAAAATACATTTTTTTACCTCTAACAGGCTGAGTCAGCAGTTTAACTCTTTAAAACCAACAAAAACAAACAAGTCAAGTTTATAAAACTTCGTGTCCAAAGAGCGCAGGTTTTCTTTTGCAGCTGAAAATACGTTTGGCTAACCCTCAGCCTAGCCTGGATCCATGTTTTTCTCTTTCGTCGCTTCATGACTGATGTCACACCTGATCAGGTCCAAACTGACAAAGACCATGACTATCCCTTTAACTGACACACGTGAACAAGAAAAGGTCTCAATTCTTCATTTGAGCTGACAAAATGTTGACATCCCGATGAACGAATTGTGCAGAAAGTGTCAAAAGAAGCAGAAATGGTAACACTGTGGCTCATCAAGGTCACCGGGGTAACCGCACACCTGTGTCTGTCACTCCCTGACTGCAGTCAGCTCAGTCACTGTGCAGAAACGTGGACGCAAGTTGCTTTTTATGTCTTTCCAGTGAAACGTGAAGGTAAAAAAAGAGACTCCGTGCTGTTTGGAGAAGCTCAGACAATGAAAAGAGTTGAATTTAATCAAATATTTTACATTTTCTTTTAACATTTGTTTCCAAAGTCTATTAAACACAACCCACTGGCTGAGTTCACCGAGTTTGTTTGATGTGTTTTATAATAAAAGCTTAAAGCTACCAGAGTGTGATAAAGGTCAATGAGAACTTTCTGCCATCGGGCAGCTTGGACAGCCTGGGCAGAGGGAAGAGCGACCTCTCCTGGACAAAGACTGCCTCTGCACCTGGACATTGACGACCTTTAGACAGCTGAAGGCTTTTTCACAAATTTAAATTCTAACATCCATAACCATAACCTTCATCAGTTTACAAAGCTGGGAGCTTCCCAAACCACCTGTTTTAGAGACGTCACGCTGGGCCAGACCCTGGTCTGGGGACGTCTTCCAGATGAGCTGCAGGTCTGGAGGTCTGTTAAAGCTGGGACCCCTGCAGCCTGATCTCAGATATAAGCAGCTGAGGGGTTTTCTAGGATTATTGTCGAGTCTATGTTTGACCAGATAGATAATGATCAGTTTTGTGTCATGGATGGCAGAAAACTATCACCAAATCTTTTAGGGAAATGGAAATAAAAGTTGTTTTTTCTGTTTTTGATTTCTTTTAACTTAATATCTGTCAGTTGAAACTGGACATGTTTGGTGACAAAAGAAACCTACGAATCTTGGCTAAAAGCTCATTGAAACCATTTTTTACATTCACCAGACACAGTTCAAATGTCAAGCAGTTAAATCAGAAAGTCAACAAACTCTACAAAATGGTGTCATTACAAATCTGTAAATTCAAGCAAATCTGTAAAGGAAAGATTTTTGACATAGTTTAAAGCAAATTAAAGTTGATACATAAATAGATTGTAAAGTGTCTTGAAAGTTATTTCAACCTGGAGAGGCTCACAAGAAGACAAACTGAAATTAAGAAGTTTATTGACATGAATGACAGAATTTGGCACTCAGACCCCGGCAGAGGATGTGAGATGCTGTAAGCCCACATGAGCTGCTTGAGATAAGGGGTAGGAGTTTTTTTCTCCCCCCCAGAACCCGGCACTGGTGGTGGAGGTCAAAGTAGAGGGAAGTCCTTGGAAGCCAGAAGATGAAGGTTGGAGGAGGGGAGGTGGAAGGTTGACATTCGGCTGGCAAGCAGCCGGAGTGATTGGAGAGGATGCTTTTATCCACTGACTGTCAGACTGATCGGATGAGGCTGGATGGAGCAGGTGAGGTTGATTAGTCTTCCAGGGTTGAACTTTCGTCTAGACTCCATTTTTTTCACTTGATTTTGAGTGAATATGATCCATTAATTTCTTATTATTTTATACAGTATAATATACAGCGGGTAAAATAAGTATTGAACACGTCACCATTTTTCTCAGTAAATATATTACTAGAGGTGYTAATGACATGAAATTTTCACCAGATGTTGGTAACAACCCAAGTGATCCATACATACAAAGAAATCAAACCATAAATGTCCAGAAATGAAGTTATTTGTAATAATGTGGAATGGCACAGGGAAAAAGTATTGAACACACTTACTGAAATTTATCTAATACTTTGTACAAAAGCCTTTGTTGTCAATGACAGCTTCAAGACGCCTCCTGTATGGAGAAACTAGTGGCATGCATTGCTCAGGTGTGATTTTGGCCCATTCTTCCACACAAACAGTCTTCAAATCTTGAAGGTTTCATGGACCTCTTCTATGAACTCTGATCTTTAGTTCTTTCCATAGATTTTCTGTTGGATTCAGGTCAGGTGATTGGCTGGGCCATTCCAGCAGCTTTAGTTTCTTTCTCTGAAACCAACTGAGAGTTTCCTTGGCTTTGTGTTTGGGCTCATTGTCTTGCTGAAATGTCCAGCCACGTTTCATCTTCATCATCCTGGTAGATGGAAGCAGATTTTTATCAAGAATGTCTCTGTACATTTTTCCACTCATCCTTCCTTCAAGTATTTGAAGTTTGCCAGTACCATATGCTGAAAAACAGCCCCACACATGATGTTCCCACCTCCAAACTTCACTGTTGGTATGGTGTTTTTGGGCTGATGTGCAGTGCCATTTGACCTCCAAACATGATGTGTATTCTGGCATCCAAACAGTTCAATGTTGGTCTCATCTGACCAGACTATATTCTCCCAGTATTACACAGGCTTGTCTAAATGTTGTGCAGCAAACTTTAAAGGAGCTTCAACATGCTGTTTCTTCAGCAGTGGAGTCTTGCGTGGTGAGCGTGCATACAGGCCATGGTGGTTCAGTGCATTACTTATTGTTTTCTTTGAAACAATCGTACCTGCTAATTCCAGGTCTTTCTGAAGCTCTCCACAAGTGGTCCTTGGCTCTTGGACAACTCTTCTGATAATTCTTTTCACTCCTCTGTCAGAAATCTTGTGAGGAGCACCTGGTCGTGGTCGGTTTATGGTGAAACATTCAATAACAAGTCTTTTAAGGCAGGTAAGAAAATATAAATAACTTTTGGATGTAAAAACTTAAGATTTCTTAACATTTATTATTGATAAAATCATAGTCTGTCCCTGTGCAGAATTACAAAACACAAAATTATTACTTTACTAAAACCTCTGTAACTTTGCTCCAGTTGATTTTAGCAGCATGAATCTTTGCACATGTAATGTTCACAAGTGGATTTATGGTTTCCAAGTTTTTAGCTTGATTCATTATGGTTTTACATGGGTCATATATACTCTCTAATGAAAAAATTGTTTAGGTGAGAGTGAAAAAAAAAAGAAAATTCTTTGTTCCATCCTCAATATCTCTAAAACCACAGCAGCTGTTTTAATACTTACACTTCTGATAAAATATCCCAGGTGTTAGATTTATTTTGATACCAAGATTGAAGTTGTTAAATGATGAGATACACTCAGTTACATTTCGGCATATGATGAGCAAAAACTTCAAGAAAACCCCTTGGGTCTTAAGAGGTTAAATAAAGACTTATTGTGTGGACAGAGTTTGTGTTTATGGTCAGACAACTAAAGATGAGTATCTTCATGCATGTTTGGTTTATGTGTAAAGACAAAGTTGTACTATTAAAACCAGCTCAGTATTTAAAGAATAAAAAAACCTTTTAGCATCTTAGAGGTTTTATAAGATAATCATCCAGCACTAATGTGAAGGGTGGCCATTAAAGTTGATTCTTGGAACAAGTAACTGATAAATAAAAGGTTTAGTGTTTAAAGAAATGCACGTCGCCTGCTGCTTTTCGTGTCAGAGTTTTAAATTTAGATCATCTATTGTTGAGGAATGATGGAGTTGTAGCTGTTTTGGTCAAACCTGTGCGATATCCTGATGTCTCACCTGATCTGAGTACTTGGTGTTAATGACTCTTTCATACTACTTCAAACCTTAGTACTGCAAGTAATTGTCCCATTTCTTTACCTGTTTTACAAATCTACAGTCACTTGTTTCTAGTTGGTACAGAATGCTGTAGCGAGGCTTTTAACAGGTACTAACATAAGAACACATCACACTGCTTTTGTCGGGGGTTTGGGCTTAAGAGATGAATGAATGAATGAACCAATTGGTGGGCCGAACTTTGGTCAATTGTGGGCTGGATGTGGCCCGTGGGCCGCCAGTTGAATGGCCCTGCAGTAGGGTACCAATGCACTGCCTATCAGTGTTTCCCAAAGTTGGGGTAGGGACCCAAAGTGGGGTCCTGAAACATAGGTGGGGTCCTGAAAAGATTTTCTGAATTAATGACATTTTTGCCTTAGTTGTTACAAAGGAGTGAGGTTAGTGTGTTTAAAATGGATAAATGTAGTATAAAATATTGTTACTATGCCCATGTTTAGTTGACCTGATAGAAATGTTTATCATCCAAACATATCTGGTGTCACAGGTCTCCGCTACTGTTATTTTGTGGGTCAAAAGCTGAAAAGTTTGGGAACCACTGCACTTTGGTTCCCAAAGTTGGGCTTGGGACCCAATTATGGGTCATGAAGCACCTTGGATAATCTCCAGAAATCAATTTAAAGGGTAATAAAATAATTGCGGATGTAATATTTTCCCCATAACTGTTACAAAAACATAAAAACAAGTATAAATATGTATTTATATTTGTGTACAAGCTGTTTAGATTGTCAAAAATCCTGTGTTTTTAGGGTTATTAACAAAGTTCATGTACTCAGACCAGTAATATTTAGGGTCACAAGTTTTTGCCATGAATATTTTGTGGGTCAGAAGATAAAAAGTTTGGGGACCACTGGACTATCTCACTCCTAACTGCTTTAATGCTTGTTTTTCTGTGTGGGATGTTTTGCGAATCCTAATTAACTGGAGAAAATAAAATGCACACCAAGAAAATGATGCAAAGGGATAAAAGTGTCTACCTGTAAAGGCCCTACCAGTTTGTTTATGATTATTATCATTTATTTTTTTAGGGTTGCCATTGCATTGGTGGCCCTGCCTGCAGCCCAGGAGTGAAAGGTGAAGAAAGTGGGTGAATGAATGAATTAGCCTATATTCAGCCCATATCACGTGTTTCATGTGACTATTTTAGAGTTTATAAAAATGAAGAAGAAGCACAGAATTTACTCTGGCCACATGTCACCTGACAGGCTCCGCACCAGAACACCAACCAGTCACCGTTTCTCTTTTATTCATGAAGCTCCGCCCACTCCCGGCCCTCACACCTGCAGCCTCGTGCCTCGTGCAGCAGCTAGCTAGCCTTTAGCCGGAGCCAACATGGAGAAGAGCTTGGTGGACCTGGCCTTACCTGCTGGAGATGAAAGCGACTGCAGTGACGATGAGTGGGACATCGGCTGTGTGTCCGAGAGGAAGACCTCTGGCATCAAGGTGGTTTAAAAATATATATCTTTATTTATTTAACGACATTTTACCAACTGCTGTCTCAATATGAAACACTTCTTGTCACAAAAATGCTCTTGACTTAGTTGTAAATCCTGGGTTATTGTTGTAAAATGAGCAATTTGAACAGTTTTATTTTAATTTCGTGTTTTTAAGGTGCTAAAAGTGATAAAGGTGATCTTGTGTGTGTTTGAATGTGCCCCAATTTGCAATAAGAAGAAAAAGAGCATCAAAAGTTTTTTTTAAATGACTTCATTTGTTCAAATTGTTTAAATTAAATTGGAGATATTGAGATTTATTTCTTTATTTTTTTGCAGGGTTGTGTAATTGTCAAACAATGGAAATTTATGGCTAAAAAGTGAAGCATTATGTAGGGATGTGGATAAATTTTAATCCTACACCAGTATTAAATCTGACAGTGGATTCCAGAAGATCATTACAAACCATACAAAATAACACCAAAATCCTGTGATTATCTGAAGTATGAGGGAAGTTATTGATGTTTGTTCAGGTGAAATCAGCTCATGTTTTCTTGCTGCAGTTCACAGCAGAAACAATGGGACCATTTCACCTTGTTGTTTTCTATTTTTATTCATAACTTCCTCAGTGTTCAAGATATCACCATGAAATTTTAGGAAAAGATTCACATTCTGGTTTTTGTAGGAAGCATCTTGTGTCCTAAAAACTAATAAAACTTAATAATAGCCAATTCAAAAGTAGCAGAAAAGGTATAAAATAACATTACAAGACAAACTGTAGCATCAAATCAACTTAATGTGTCTTAGAAAGTTAGGAAATGAAAACAATTTAAAAAGCATGTGGACATCTGTTTTGTAAACAAAGCTCCTCAACCAATGACAGCTGTTAAATGTGTCAGGTGATGAAGACGAGCATCAAAACACTTTGCAACAAGCGCTGTTCTGGATAAAAAAACATAGTTTGACGTTTCAAATCATCAAATTTGGAAGAAGGGCAGATAAAATAATGTTCTTCATGGCAGTTTATCTATTTAAGGGGTCATTAAAAAACTCAGGTGATTTACTTTGATCCTATTTTCCAAATTGCCTCTTCAAAACGCATCAACAAAAATTAGAAACTGGAAGACAAGGCTGTAGCTAACTACCTGACGGCAGCCTGGTTTGTTGAAACTCATAGTAATAACGAAGCAGGAGGAAATTACAAGCCAACACACAGAGCAGCCTTGTACAGTCTGGTCACAGCAGTTTGGGAAGAAAATGGCAGCAGCTGCTGACGACATGTCAACATCCCTATATTATGTGCAGTCAGTGTGAAATAACCTGCAGAATAACAATTAAAATTCACATCAATCCTTGATCAAGCCCCCAAAATAACATTTTGACAAATCGATAAACTAATTTGAGTCATTTGATAGTAAAACTTGCAGGTTTTCATGTCGACAGCTTATTTCCCATATGAAAACGTTTTTCTTTTTTCAAATTGATGTCATCACTTAGGGATGTAGGGGTGGGACTCTATCTCACGATTTGATTCAAAAATTTTTTTAAAATTTTCAGTCAAAGCTCAGTGTGAGCCCATTTGTCGTGTTTCTAAAGTGCTTCATGTTCATTTAGCAAATTTTGCACACAGTGAAGCTCATGTCAAACTCAGACTCATTCAGTAAAAAACAAAATAAGCTAAAGTCTTTGCGTTGAATGAAGACAGGGGTCAGTTGAATCTCTTTCCTCCAGTTCTGTAGTTTCCTCTTTGTTTTGGTGCTTTCTGCGCATCCATACCTTCCAGAACCAGCTCCATGTGACGTCAGGACGTCCCAAGTGGTTACACAATGGAGGTTGACAACCTTTGGATTTTCTGCGCGTCTAATCTCACACACGTCTTCCTATCTTTGTGAGGACCACACACAGCGCTCAGCCTCGCTCTGCGCCGTCTTTTCCCCAAGTTTGGCGAGAGGTGGATATGGAGGGACGCAAAAAATAGCTCTTGACCTGATCTGGCCTTATTTAAATAAAAATGACTACATGCCGTGAAATTCTTAGAGGGGCGGGTCGTCTCGTTGTGGGGGCGCCCCGCCTGTATAATGGTTGGGGAAACACTGATTTTACAAAGTAACTCCATCGTTACTCAGCGTAAGATGATCACAGTTTGAAACTCTGAAAACAATGCTGGGGCTTTCATTTCTGGGTCCAACATTTAGTTTTGCAGCGCGGTTCTTTTCTGATAGGGCTGTGCGGTATATGCAGTAGATGGTTGAAACGGTATGAAGTTGGCCTACAGTAGAAATTTACCATCAACCATCCTGTTGTCATTACGTCATCGCACCTGTGTGAACAGGTGAACAGAGACAACTGAGCAGCAGGAGTTTGAAATATAATGAAGAAATATAGTGTTTTAAAACATGTATAGAGAGAATAAATCCTCAAATTTTCCCCTCCCGCTATAGAAAATTTACGTCGGGATCATTCACCCCTCCCTCTCCCACAGCACGTCGCGCAGAGCGAAGCTTTAACAACTAGTTTTTTTACACCCAAGTTGTCGTAGAAAAAAAATTTGTTTTTTATATATTTTTACCCACAGAGATGATAAAAAAGACATGGACGTTCGTTCAGTCATAAATCCATCTTGCTAATGTAAAGTCAGCTTCTGCTCTGATGATGAAGATGAGCGCGCAGCGATGAAGATGAGCGTGCAGCAGAGCAGCAGCCCATAAGTTCAGCAGGCAGAAGCTCATTGTATGGCAGGCAGATATTAAAGCAAAAATGTCAGGTTTAATTTAAGATTACAGTTTTCTTAAAAAAATGCTCTAAAACTTACATTACCTTAACTTTTAATGATAGTTTTCTACCACGATATATACTGTTACCGTGAAGGGATTCAATTTATACTGTGATATAAATTTGAGGTCATACCGCCAGCGCTATTTTCTGCCTCATTTTTGTTCTACACCTGAATATAGAAACAATTTCTGATAAATCTGTTTAACCTTTTAATATTTTTCGCAGGTGAGCTTTAATCCAAACACTTTGTGAAACTGTCTTTCAACATGTTTGGACAGTAATTCTTTTAATGTTTCCTCAGTGTAAAGGGTCAATATTTGACATGTCTTTTGTTGTAGAATCTGGAGGATCATGTACTTCATGGAGATGACTGTGTTACTATGCTGAAAAATGCCATCAGTAATGGAGACTCAGTTGCTGTAGAGCAGCTGCTGAACAGTGGTAAGTACTTCTGTTCACAACGAAACACAGTATTTTTTTTTATTTAAAGGGGACCTATTATGCAAAATTCACTTTTAAACTTTTTTTTTACTCAACTTTGGGTATGTACTTCTTAAAAAAAAAACAGTCCTAGGACCAGAAAAATGCACCCAGGGGTATATTTACTGTAAGTAAATGTATTTTTAATGTATATTAACGACATGTTTTATACTTCCGTCATTTTGTGATGTCACAAGCTGTAAGACAACCCACCAGAACCTGTGTTCAGCCTCTCACCTAGCAACCCCCGGGTGAGGCTCCACCTCCTCAATATAAAAAGCCATCACCGTGTTATTGTGCAATGCACAGCTTAATTCATAACAGGCCTCCAATAGGGCAATGGGTAGAGTGTTGGACCAGAGAGTGGGAGACCAGGGTTTGAGACCTGCATGGACACAATTTAATTATTTATTTTCATTCGTTATGAACACGTTTTCTCATGTACCTCTATTGTTTAGCTTATTAAAGCCTTGTTAAAGCCTATTTGTTCAAGTTTCTGAGGTATTTTGACGGCTGCTGCTCCCTGCTCTGGTAACAGCATGCAGAGTGAGCACAGAGCAGAGGAGGGAGAAAAAAAAAAGCTGCGACCACGACTCTGCCTCTGGGTCTCATATGGTTGTACAACGTAGCTTCTGCTATTATTTGCCATGCTAATGTAAACGCTGGCTTTAGAGGGCGGAGTTAATGTCAACAGATTTTTGGAGGGCGTTACCAACAGAGCTCATTAACATAAACAGCTCTTCTGAACAGAAGTCAGAGCAAGCAGAACTAGAAAATGGGAAATTTTATTATCTGAGAATTATTTTGTGCATTAAATTGAATGAACATGGTCTGGATAGCCCACAGACATACCATAAACATTTCTAGGACCCATAATTGGTCTCCTTTAAATATTCAAACTAATAAATGATTTTACAAGGTGGAGGGTTTCCCCCAGAAAAGAGGCTAAGCCCGGTGTTAGGTGGTGCCAGGCTTGCCACCCAGCCCGCCCACCAGCGATTCATTAAAAAAATGATTAAAGTTTACAGGAAAGTTGAAATATGACTATTTATTATTTGATATTGCACAAATATTTGCACAACTACAGTCTTACAAAAAGGCACACATTTGAAACTGTTAACTAAAAATACAATCAAAATAAAAACAAATTGTTTGCACTTACATTGAATCCTGCTTCAAAAGTCGTACTTATAAACAAATTAAATTAACTCAAATTATTAAGTGTAAACAAAGCACCAACCCACATCTCACATCAAAACCACTAAATAAAAGAAAACTCACTGTATTGAGCTTTGATCTTTTAGTTTTTGTGGCACAGGCTGCATGTTGGATCGCTGCACATGTTATTATGTAAATAAACCAAGTATTACATAGTAGGGTTGGGCAATATTGGCAAAAAAACTAATCATGATTAATTGTAGTATTTAGCCGATAATGATTAATTTGACTATTAATCCCCTGGAGTCCCTGGACACCCTTATTTTGTAGTCACATGACCAATTTTGTGAGAAAGATTTGCTCTTTTTAAAAAATTGTTCCAAATTGTGTGAAAATTACACATTTCAGGCTATACATCATATTTTAAATTGTGTTGATAGATAAATAAATTACAGAACTTTATTTTTAATGTTCTTCATATTTGAAGCAGAGAGGAGCACTGAGCACACTGACCGGAGTAATCCCCAGTCAGTCTACCTGGTGGCATTTATCATGTTAATTGTCAAGTGCCAACAAGTAGTCGATTAATGT
>NW_013952469.1:255145-257821 GCF_001266775.1 Austrofundulus limnaeus
GTGTGTGTGTGTGTGTGTGTGTGTGTGTGTGTGTGTGTGTGTGTGTGTGTGCGCGCGCGCGTTTGATGCGTCAGTGCAGCTGCAGATTTATTACTGATGGAATATTAAAAATGACACGAAACAGCAACTTGGAGGCTAAAAGTTAGTTTCATTGTTTTTTCCTTCTTTTTTCACGATAACGCAGGGCCAGTGAGCAGCGGAGGGGCTGTATAGTGTGTGTGTGTGTGCGCGCGCTTGAGGAAGACATTAGTGCGGCTGGAGATTTATTACTCAGGGCATATTAAAGACGACACAGAACAGTAAATTTGCAGCTGGTTGGTTTATAAAGTATTGAGCTACAGGTTCGCTATAAAGAGCTGATATTGTTCGTCCATTCTTTCTTTCCTTTTTTTTTTTTTTTTGATAGGCTACAACGCAGCATGCAGCCAGTGAGCAGCGGAGGATTAATCTACAGATTTTACAGACGGAATATTAAAAATGACATGAAACAGCAACTTTGTATAATTAGTTATCTCCGCCAAGGAGGTAATGTTTTCGGTCCTGTCTGTCTGTCTGTCTGTCTGTCTGTCTGTCTGTCTGTCTGTCTGTCTGTCTGTGGACAGCATAACTCAAAAACGTGTGGACGAATTGACATGATATTTACGACACATGTTCATACTAGCACACGTAACGCACCGTTAAACTTTGGAGATGTTTCGTATCACGATGCGGACACAGGATTATTTCTTTTAATTCGAGCAACTCAGCCAGAAGTTGTGACCTCCCCTAGGCCTGCACAGAACTTCAGGAACGTGTTGCTAGGTTAGGTGAATAACAGAGAAGACGCAGGCACAACTGAGCTGAACCTGGTACCGGCCCACGAGCTGCACCACCGGCCCAGACGCAGGTCAGAGGGCCGGTGGTTCAGTCCGTGAACCGGCCCACAGGCTGGAGTGAACCCCCGCGTGCAGACGACGGGTGGGGGACCGGTGGTTCAGCTCATGGGCCGGTACCAGGTTCGGCTACTAATACCTCAGAAGACGAATTTGAAAGGTCTTCCGGCTAGATCTAACAGAGATGTGGTGCTCCATCTCGTCATTTCACTGTGGAACATCACCTGTCAGTCACCAGGGGCACAACAAGTGGGGGTGGCCACGGGGGGCTGTGCCCCACCAGATTTAACCTCTTGAGTCCCAAGCTTTGTGCTTATTTAAATATTTCCCAGCTATATAAGATTAGTAGAACCTTATAAATATAAGTTTTTTGAAAAACTAAGAATTAAAAATATGAATATATATTTTACTTAAAATAAAAAAAACTTAAAATAGTTCATCTGAAAAAATACAACTAGTATAAAATAAATGTCCTCAATATCAGGATGAAGCTTTTCATGAGGTTAGAGGCATTAAATAAATCAATAATTTTAAGCTATATTTATAACTGGACTCTATTTTGAAACTGTAGATGTTTCTCTTCCCGTCAGGGAGGCGTTGTCAGTTGAAAATATTTGGAGTGGGAGCTTTAGAGCTTCATGAAGGTCTATAGCTTTGAACACAGAGTAGAAATCTGCCCCCAAACTGGGCCATGATGCTTTGCGTTAGGCAAACATGGCGGTATCTGCAAAATACTCCTTTGCAGGATGGGGGAAATTGGTCTTGGCGGAGGTTTGCACTTTCCGAGTGCTTCTAGTTTAAAAATATTTCACCGCCACAGAATCACTAAAGTGAGCTAATTCAGTTGTTTTGATTGATGCGACGCAGCAGGCATCTTTCCCATAATAAAAACATTGCGGTCCAGTTCAGGTCAGCGGAGTCCTGCTCCACGCCTCTATGCGCTGCGGGTTCATTTATGAACACGATTATGTGAGCGGGACCTGCTCGCCTTCACCCGTGGTCTTATGAATGACCCGGGGAGGCTTAAAGCCAGACTGGTCTGTGTGGCAATTGCGTGGATTTGATTTATGAAAGAGGCTACCGTCACGTGTATAAAAATGACGTAATTTAAAACAAACAAGCAGCGCTTAGCCTGGCGGCGGGGGCAGCAAAACATGGCGGGCCGCCAGGCTTATAAAACACTGGGGGAAACACTGAGGTGACTGTAAAGACTTGCTGTGGTGTCACGATATATATGAAAATTAGAATGAATTTTGCAAAAGGGACATGTATTGGTGAGAATTTGGTGATATGATACATATCACGACAAAGGGAGTATAACCAGGGTCCCTGCAGATCCTTAAAAAGCCTTAAAAAGGCATTGAATTCATCAATCCAAAAATAAGGCCTTAATTAGCCTTAAAACGTCTTAAATCAATTTTTCAGAAGTCTTAAAAATGTTTACACACTGTAAATAGGATGACTTTAATGCCTCAAATATTAAAATAATTTGTAACATTTATTTATTTTTTAAATATTCACAAGCCGACATTCCCCTTTGACATCAGTTCACATGCAAATATCTCAACAACTGTCCATAAGAGCGATGTGAAATTCCTTTTGTAATATGTTAATGTCTTTCCAAAAATGCATTCACACCTCTTACAAAAGTTCGATGTCACAGGCATTTTAAGGTTTCATCTACAGCAATTTGGGATTAAGACCCCACTGTGGGTCCTAAAACTCCAAATTTTAAATTGTTAGAGGATTTCCAGAAATTAAATTAAGTATAAAACTGACTGCTAAGAATGTTTTTGCTATGTTT
>NW_013952469.1:263634-265640 GCF_001266775.1 Austrofundulus limnaeus
AGAAGAACCCGTCCAGAGGACCTATACTATTTTTTTCCTTTTGATTTTTTACCTGGATTACTGAGATGCGTCAGGACATCATAACAAACATATCGCTGGATGTTCTGTAACCATCACTAACTTTGTTGTGTAGTACTACAGCAGCTCTATAAGCTTTTTTTTTTTTAATAACGTTATTAAAAATAAAAGAATGAAGCAGAGATACTAACTTGTCAAGCAGAAATGGCTAACTCTGGATCCTTCTTCTTCCTGTGAAATCCACCTCGTTTTTTTCTGGGCTCGATCTAATTCTTTCTTTTCAACTTGGATTTCTTCCTGGGTCTTCTTCTGTTTCCCTTTGTTGGTTTCAGAACAGGCTCCAATCGGGGAATTGGAAGTTTTACAGCAATATTTGATCCTGGAAAGGTAGCAGTTAGCTTATCCTCCGTCACTGTAGCTGCTTTTGAAACGAGAACGTGCGCGAGCGAATGCACGCTGCGGGCAGTGACGTGGGGGATGGGCGTCAGAAGCTCGTTCACGAACAAACTTCTGTTTTCATTGGCTGTTAATTTTCGGGTAAGCCTGGATTTTTCTAAAGCCTSTAGTACCACCGGGAAAAGCAAGAGGACTTTTTTTTCCTCCATAGCTTACCTGTCTAATATCAATCTGTCAGGAGATAGTGACAGAGTGAACAAATATGCTAAAAATATACTTTTTAGAAAAGTTACATACTGCACCTTTAAGCCTACTTCACACCCTCTGAACTGCTGCATTCAGCTCAGATTGTCACAGTTTCATGACGAAAATTACGTCACTGTTCTCAGTGTCAAATCAATTCAATTCAGCTTATTTATATAGCGCCAAATCACAACATACGTTGTCTCAGGGCACTGTACATGAAAAAAGAACAATCTAAAGAAGAAGCCAGCAGGTTGTGTTAAATCACTTCATCACAGTCTCCCATCCTGAGCAAACGGTGGAGAGGAAAACTCCCTGCTAATCAGGAAGAAACCTCCAGCAGAACCAGGCTCAGGACACACTTTGTTGTCTCTAAACTGAAGGACAGTAATAGTTGTTAGCTATTTTTTATTTTATTAGTACTTTTCTGTAAGAGCTTGTCCTGTATTTCTCTTTAATGCACCGCACTTTTATACCTTTTCTGTTTCAGTTAGAAAAGATGTGTGATGAGCCAGAATGCTCATTTCAAAATTCTATTTTTCTAATTTAGTTTTACTTCTTTTCTTATATTTCCCTCAAAATGTCCTGTAATGGTTTTGTTTTGGACAGGCATGGATGTGGAAACCAGGCTCGGCTTTGGATGGACTCCTCTGATGTATGCTGTCAGTGTGGCGAACTATGACTTGGCCAAACTGCTTCTAGATAAAGGAGCCAGTGCCAACTTCAGCAAAGGTCAGATTATTCTTATAGGTTCAGAAACTTTGGAAAATGTGGTGTTCAGTTGGTTTTTATTTTCTACAGCATGTATGTCTGTATGTATTTATTTAGAGCAGAATGAGAAACAAATGAAGGTCACTGGTGCTCTGTGTGACCTACAGAGGTCACGCTAGACTTTTTCACTGTTTCATTTTGACGGATGGGGTCAGAAAAATCTTGTCATGATCAAATTTTACCCTTCACTTTCTATTTTAAAATGATTAAACATTCAATAAATTTTTTTCATTCATTTTAATTACCGTATTTTTTGGACTATAAGCCGTGACTTTTTTCCTGAACTTTGAACCATGCGGCTTATAGACCGGTGCGGCTTATACATGGATTTTTTTCTTCAGCCACCAGGGGGCTCTTATGCTCCATTTGCTTCAACCACTGCTTCAAATAAAGAAAGAAAAAAAAAGAAAAAAGCGATCTTCCAGAGCTGACTGTTGTACCAGGAAGCAGCGATTTAAAGATAGTCAATGGCCAAAAACTCATGAAAGGGGATTGTGGTAGAAATAAGACTTTATGTTTAAGCAGGTGATTCATGACATCCTTTAATGACCTAGATTTTCCTGACATGCTGTTCATCT
>NW_013952469.1:266046-295893 GCF_001266775.1 Austrofundulus limnaeus
ATGGCGGGTGTGGCTTATAGTCTGTTGCGGCTTATATGTTAATGTTCGCGTTTTTTTTTTTTTTTTAAATGGCGGGTGTGGCTTATAGTCTGTTGCGGCTTATATGTTAATGTTCGCGTTTTTTTTTTTTTTTTAAATGGCGGGTGTGGCTTATAGTCTGTTGCGGCTTATATGTTAATGTTCGCGGATTTTTTTTAAAAATGGCTATTAAAAATATTTTTTAATGTCCTACAGGATCTGAGAGAATATAAATTTGAAGCTGAGTTTTTGAAAAGATCCATGAGATTGCTCTAAATGTCTGTATTCCTGCAAAATGACAGAAAAATCTGTGTAAATTACTGACAATCTGTTAATGTGAGCAGTTGTCAGCACCTGTCATCCAGACACACGGGGAGCGCATGTCTGAACTGGCCCATCGCTTTTTTTTATTTTATTTTATTTTTTAGCATTGATCAGCTGACTGATTTAAATACACCTGAACATTCATGAGGTACTTTGCATTGACTGTTTATGGTTGAGTTTGTGTGTGTAGATGGCAGAACCTGAGGAGGGACCTTGTTCAAACTCTGCGGTACAGCTGTGATCTATGAATGAAAATTGCTTGAAGGTATGCGTGCGCACGGTTTTATAAATCTGAATTTTGTTTTATTTGGGCATACACCATTTTCACCTTTTGGCTGTACGCTTACTTTTAGTATGAATTCTACGCAATCCTTTATAAATGAGACCCCAGACTGATCTGTGGTCTCATTTATAAACTCTGATGAGAAGAGACTTAATTGTTGAACTGTGGTGGGTGAAAAGGCTTGTGTTAACTAATGTATCATTTAAAATTCATTCTGTTTGAGATGACCCTGACATGAGCCATTCAGAGCATAGCACACCAATTTGTCACAGTTGAGGTCATTTTATGATAACCCACTTGTGTAATTATCTATTTTTATGGTTAGAGCTCTAGGTAAAAACAAGAATGCATTAAAAAAAGTGTTGAAGAGAATAAATTTCCCTTCAGTTGTCTTGATGTTGTTCTGAAGACTGAATTCATGCTCTGCTGTGACACTAGCCTGGCCATAGCTTACCTACGTAATTCAACTCAATTCTAGTTCCCATTCTCTGCTTTGTCTCTCTGCTCTTATTTCGTCAATTCAACCGGGCCAATTAGGGAACAGAAGGAAAAGTTGTGATCAATGACCTTGCTTTTCTGTGCGGCTTTAGTCTGCCTGTAGTTTAGCAATGACAGTGGAGGAAGTGAATGAAAACCCTTTAAATTTGGGTTCCAGCAAGATTAAGATACCAGGTTAACCGGATACTGGTTAGGCCAGGCATGTTATTTGTTCCTCATGTCAAGCTCACCTCAGCTGGCTTTGTACCCTACTTGGAAGCTTCTTCCATGTTTGTTTAATCTACTGGACTACACTTCAGAAATGAAGATGGGCAGCTTTGCACCAGTTTGTTTATTTTTGTCATTTATGTAGAACCTGCATTAACATGTGAAGACATTGTAGGGACTTCCATGTGGACGCTGTACTACTGGATGTTTTTCATCTCCACTGGGTGAAATACAGTACATAACTTGGGTATAGTGAGGTTCTTGGGAATGTCACAATTTTTTTTTTAGTTCAGAGAAGCTGAAAAACATCCATTAAACTGGATTTCAATGCTGATGGTGCAGCTTGAACATCTCCATGGTCTGCTTGAATGCCATAAACGGTCCAAGGTCCGCAAGCACACTACAGAGTTCCACTTTTTCGTGTTTTTCTCAATGATTGTTACATTGAATTAAAATTTACCATAAATTGATTCAGATACAGTGGGGAAAATAAGTATTTAGTCAGTCACCAATTGTGCAAGTTCTCCCACTTAAAAAGATGAGAGAGGCCTGTAATTGACATCATAGGTAGACCTCAACTATGAGAGACAAAATGTGAAAAAAAATTTGAGAAAATCATTTTGTCTGACTTTTAAAGAATTTTTTTTGCAAATAATGGTGGAAAATAAGTATTTGGTCACCTACAAACAAGCAAGATTTCTGGCTGTCACAGACCTGTAACTTCTTTTTTAAGAGGCTCCTCTTTCCCCCACTCATTACCTGTATTAATGGCACCTGTTTGAAGTCGTTAACAGTATAAAAGACACCTGCCCACAACCTCAAACAGTCACACTCCAAACTCCACTATGGTGAAGACGAAAGAGCTGTCGGAGGACACCAGAAACCGAATTGTAGACCTGCACCAGGCTGGGAAGACTGAATCTGCAATAGGCAAGCAGCTTGGTGTGAAGAAATCTACTGTGGGAGCGATAATCAGAAAATGGAAGACATACAACACCACTACTAATCTCCCTCGATCTGGGGCTCCAYGCAAGATCTCAGCCCGTGGGGTCAAAATGATCACAAGAACAGTGAGGAAAAATCCCAGAACCACAAGGAGGGATCTAGTGAATGACCTGCAGAAAGCTGGGACCAATGTTACAAAGGCTACCATCAGCAACACACTACGACGCCAGGGACTCAGATCTTGCAGTGCCAGACGTGTCCCTCTGCTTAAGCCAGTCCATATCCAGGCACGTCTGAAGTTTGGTAGAGAGCATTTGGATGTTCCAGAAGAGTATTGGGAGAATGTCATATGGTCAGATGAAACCAAAGTAGAACTATTTGGTAAAAACACAACTCGTCGTGTTTGGAGGAAAGTGAATGTGGAGTTGCATCCAAAGAACACCATACCAACTGTGAAGCATGGGGGTGGCAACATCATGCTTTGGGGCTGTTTCTCTGCAAAGGGACCAGGATGACTGGTCCGTGTACATGAAAGAATGAATGGGGCCATGTATTGTGAGATTTTGGGTGCAAACCTCCTTCCATCAGCAAGGGCAATGAAGATGAAACGTGGCTGGGTCTTTCAGCATGACAATGATCCCAAGCACACTGCCAGGGCAACAAAGGAGTGGCTTCGTAAGAAACATTTCAAAGTCCTGGAGTGGCCTAGCCAGTCTCCCGATCTCAACCCCATCGAAAACCTTTGGAGGGAGTTGAAAGTCCGTGTTGCCCGCCGACAGCCCCAAAACATCACTGCTCTAGAGGAGATCTGCATGGAGGAATGGGCCAACATACCAGCAACAGTGTGTGCCAACCTTGTGAAGACTTACAGAAAACGTTTGACCTCTGTCATTGCCAACAAAGGATGTACAACAAAGTATTGAGATGAACTTTTGTTATTGACCAAATACTTATTTTCCACCATTATTTGCAAAAAAATTCTTTAAAAGTCAGACAAAATGATTTTCTCAAATTTTTTTTCACATTTTGTCTTTCATAGTTGAGGTCTACCTATGTTGTCAATTACAGGCCTCTCTCATCTTTTTAAGTGGGAGAACTTGCACAATTGGTGACTGACTAAATACTTATTTTCCCCACTGTATACTCAGGTCTGCATTGCAGTGCATCAAAAACAGATTATGATCTTACTCCTAAAATCTACTGGTCTAGGCTTGACTGTTTTTTTTTTTGTGATCTTTTACCCACAAATGAAGTAAAATGAATGAAAACTAATCGCAGATGGTTGTATTCATCATCACTATCACATTTCTGCTCTGCAGTCTTAAATGTCTGCCATTCTTCCTGACCCACTTGCTGGCCTCCTTTGCCTTGGTGTCCAACTTACCCTCTGGCTCATTTTTTTAATTACCCCACCTGCAGTGTCCAAAGCGCTGGGAGCCAAAGAGGTCAGTGCACCAAAACTCATCTGACTTTACTTGAAGGTGATGACGCCAAAGAGGAGTTTTGGGAGAAACACTGATGGTTCTTTGAGTTGTTTTTTACTTTATGAATAATGCTAATTCATCACAAAGCAAGTAAAATTGAAGGCATCTGAGTCAGAGTTAAAACAAAAGAAGGTATGAGGTATTTTGCCAATTGATGCATGAAAAATTCATCCTTTTGCAGAAATTCGGCTATAACCTTGGAAGTGTTAAATATTTTGAGTCAGGGGAGAGAGAGAAACAAAATGTTTAGTACTAATTTATTGCACTTGTTGCCTGTGTATGTTCTGTTTTCTGTACACAAAATAAACAGAAGCCAAATAAAAATTTCTGCTCTTTTTAAAAGTCTGATGTCTGATTTTAATTTAGCTCCAAATCCAGATTGCGGAGTTAAACTGTCTGTGACTGATTTCACATGCTCTTGGCATCTGAAGTTTGAGGCCGGCGAAGGAAACGATTAAAGGAGAATGACGCGTGGTCACGTCCGGGTGGCGTTAGTCCAAGCGGCGAGGCTGAGTGGAGGAATGCAGGAGTGATTGATAACGGTCATCATGCTGCTGTTTTGCCCTCTCACCAGTTCTCAGGCCACAGATTTATTTACATCAGTCATTGTTATACGCAAAGCAGGCAGTCTGGTTTACACCAACAGGCTCGTAGTGTAAACACACACACATAGACAGAAATAGAGCCAAACATACACAGCTGCAAAGACAAAGAAACCTCCATACAGCAGAAACATGTCCAGGATGCTGTTGCACAGTTAAATACACGCTGTGGTTAACTTCACTTAGTGAGGCCCTTGACTCTGGAGCAAGGAGGAATCGAGTGCACAGCCTCTGGACTCGAGGAGAGACCAGGAGATAAATGCTCGAAGGTTCTCCTTGTGTTAAACCTGCCATACTAAAATAATTAATGAAATATTTTGCTGATGTAGCACTAATGTATCAGTTTTGCAAGACTCAGCTGTGTGTCATAGATCTATAGATATATAGTGTTTGTGCGTTTGTCCTACCTAGTAGTTGCAGTTGATTGTATTTACCAATTTATACCCAAAATGTAGTTTCCCAGTTCCTGTTATTCCTGAATGTTTTCTGCCAATCTACTAATAGAAGGTAGTTTGAAACTGCAATTTCATTTTGAGGTAAAACAAAGTGACTATGAGCATTTAAAAGGGGACAGAAACTGCAAACAAGCCCACCAGGAAATATAGATGTACAAACATAGTCAAACCAAGGAAACCCCTTTAAAAAAATTGCATCGTCAAGTGGAAAATAAAGACTTCTGGCTTGCTGAATTACAACACTGGTATTTTGTCGTTACTGCACAGAAACAACAAAACAATGTAAACAGTTGTCCGTCAGTCAGTTTTCTTCCACTTGTTCGGGGTTGCGTCTCGGGCGCAGCAACCTAAGCAGAGAGACCCAGACTTTCCTCTCCCCAGCCACTTGGACCAGCTCATCTGGGAGAATCCCAAGGCGTTCCCAGGCCAGCTGAGAAACAGTCCGTCCAGCGTGTCCTGGGTCTTCCTCTGGGTCTCCTGGGACATGCTCGGAACACCTCACCAGGGAGGCATCCGGGAGGCATCCTAACCAGATGCCTGAGCCACCTCAACTGGCTCCTCTCGACGTGGAGGAGCAGCGGCTCTACTCTGAGTCCCTCCCGGATGACTGAGCTTCTCACCCTATCTCTAAGGGAGAGCCCAGACACCCTGCAGAGGAAACTCATTTCATCTGCTTATATCCACAATCTTGTTCTTTTGCTCACTACCCAAAGCTCCTAAACAATTGTTGGAAACTAGATTTGTAAATGTTGAACACTGTACTTCTCACTGTAAGGCCAGAGATACATTTGTCTGGTTGAAGAACTCAGAACTGTCATTCGGTCATGACTGAGACTCAGACACCTCCAAGTGGTGAGAAGATTTACATGTGCATCATTGATCCAGTCATTTTCTTTAAATGTTTTATAATTTTAACACAAATGCAAAGTGCCGTACTGTACAAACACATGTTGCACATACTGAACATCAAACTTACTAATTGTACACATGGTACATCACCTCAAACCGAAGATTTAGTCTCAAAGTGTTATGTAGAAAAAGAGGCAACTTTAATGCATTTGTTAAAACGTTTGCAGGATTACTTACCATATCTACAGGTCATTTAAATGAAATATCTTAAGCTTAATCTTTTTTAAGTCCTTTTTTGAATAGTAGCTTCAAAAAACATAATTTTGAGCAGAACAGCCTTCAATTTGTCATTTTCCCTGTAAGTTAGTTTTTTTCTTCTTTCAGTTGGTAAATCTTAATATGCAAATATTGTTTGAGGTTTCTTCTGACATCAAAAATTCCTTAGAACACACTAGTAATAGTATTTAGACCAAATATCAAAGGGTTATCCTGATTAGGAACACAAATGAAGGAATATCTCTGCAACCACTCATAATATGGGGATGATCCAGGTATTAAAAAGTAGCTTTAAAAAATATGAATCTGAAAATGTGCTGAGGTCATTTTGACCAAATTTGGAATACAAAAAAAAAAATAAATAAATAAAATTAATAAAAACTTTTACTTACTGTTGAGTTGTGATAAGTAGCTGCCATCGTTATTTCTGAACTCTGCTGCTTTCTGACAGTGAATTCCCACTGGAGGGATGCTCCAGTTTAAATTGATGACTTGTAAATGGAAAATCCCCACTTCCCAGTACAATATCTCCTTTTTGTTGCTTTTTTGTTGACAGCCAGCTATAGTTGAACCCTGTGCACCTCCACCTAGTGGTGGGATGCCTTCCTTTGCTGGTAATTAAACCGACATGCATTATGGGAGGTGCAGTTTATGGGCAATGCTGGCTTTAAAGCAGCGTATTTTAAGACATGAATAATCTCTGAAGGTCTTGCGGGCCACATTTGACACGTGGTTTAGAGTCACCAATGAACCTAACCTGCATGGTTTGGTCTGTGGGAAGAAACTGGAGTACCAAGAAAAAACTTGTTTTTTTTCTTTATTTACAGTTGAATTATTTATACATTTTACATTCTGACAGTTTATTTTTCTTTTTAGTGTCAGTTTTAGTTGCATTTTTTTTTGATGGTATAAAAAGGGCTCCTAATGTGTTGTTTTTGATTGCAGATCATTGGACGGTGCTCATGGCCAGTTGCACTGCATCTGCAAGTGAAGACAAAATGGCACGTTGTGTGGAGCTGCTGCTGTCGAGAAATGTTGATCCCAATGTGGCTGAAAGGTGAGGGAGAAACTTAAAGACGTGTTTTAAAGGATTTTCTACACGATACTTGGTGTCAGACCCTGTTTGAAATACTTAAAAATCAGACTTCAGGAGAATGAGGTGGGGGATATAGAGGCACTGGATCAAATTTCCTTTGATGGTTACAGCACCATGTGGTAGCATTATGCACCACTTTGCTCCATACAGTGTGTATATATTTGTGTGTCTTGCTTGGAATGTCCTGTTTTGGCATGTGCATGCACAAACGGGTAACAAACACTGCGTTTAGACTGAGACAGTTTTTTTTACACGGTTGAATAAAAGAATGCTGTTACACATTTTTAGACCAAAACTTAAACCAGTCAAAGTTAACTAACCTTTTTTTTTTTCTAGTGGAATTTTTTGTCCTGTTATGCATGTGAAAAATATCTATAAAATTTTGTATTTTTGCAATTTTGAAAAGGGAAACATCATTTTGTGATCTCTAGTGTCAAAATTGCACATTTGTTAGCAGATTGTGCCATGTAGGGATATTTTAGTTGGCAGGTGTCAACTTTATGGATTTAGGAATTAAACGAATGAACAATACAGGTTTTGTTCCTGTTTTGCAGCCCCTAATCATTGAAATTCTTCTATAAATCAGCTAGCAAGTGCAACAAGATTGTGCATAAAATGTAAATAGATGGCACCTAATCATGCCTCCCATCCAACACCTTGGAGTAATCTTTCTTGGGGAAGGCGAAAAGTGTGATCCCACAATGATTAAAATATACTCTCCAGTCCCTGTTTTTAAACATGTGAACCACCACCCCGGTCTGCCACTCCACAGGAGTTGTCCCAGTCCTCCATGTGATGTTGAAGAGACATGTCAACCATGACAGCCCCACAACATCCAGAGCATTCAGCATTTTGGGGTGAATCTCATCCAAACCTGGTGCCCTGCCACAGAGGAGCTTTTTGACTACCTCGATGAGCTCTGCCATAGTAATGGACTTGTCTTCCCCTGAGTTATGAGACTCTGCCTCCCAAAAGGTGGACAGGAAGGGTGGACTGAGGAGATCTTTGATGTTCCTTCCACAGTCCAACGGTTCCCCACCCAAATCAACCCACAAAAATGACTACCTCTTTTTTTCAGGGTTTATAATGGTGCTTGAAATCCTAAAAAATAAATACAAAAAATACAGCTTAAAATTCAAGTATTATTATTTTCAAGGTTTGGTAAGTACTTGATTTCTGTATAAAGTGCTTGATATTCTAACTGCACAGTTTTGTAATAAAGTGCACTGTACCAACAGTACAGTACTGTACAGTACGACAATGTTCATGGGGCTCTTAGTGAAAGAGTGGTTCAGGGAGCATGAGACATCATTTTCACACATTGGCTCCACAGAGTTCACTGAGAATCTTTGGAATGTGCTGGAGAAGGTCAGACTCTACCATCATCAATGCAAAATCTTGGTGAAAAATTAATGCAATACTGGACCAAATACTCAAGTAGCTTCCTGCAAGATATTCAAACAGGACCTGCAGCTGTTCATGATGGAAGTGTCTGCTCTCCAGTCGTGATGCAAAAGTTGTGGGAAGGAATCTTAAATTTAAGCTAACTTACAACTTTGTAGGTAAATTGCAAAACATTTGAAGGGTTTTATGTCATCTTCTGTACTTTAAAATATGCAACATTTTTAACACTAGTAAAAGTGGTTAGCTAATGGTGCAAAAAGTAGCTGTGGCTTGGGAAATTGCTGTCATGCGTTCTGTGCCTCATGTCTGTGGGTTCCCTCTGCTCAAATGTTCATTTCATATTATTACTAACCCTTGCAGAATTTTAATCAGTTTAATCAGTCATTTTAGGTTGGTATTAGACCATGTGTGTCATTGTTATAAATCTCTGTGGAGAAAGGTGCTGAGATACAGACTTCTTCAAAGTTTATTGCTGGAAAATTTACAATTTACCTTTAAAATGCTTGAAAAGTGCTTGAATTTTACTTTAGGAAAATCGTTTGAACCCTGTTTTTTGTATCCTGTTATTTTATGTATGGTGCGAAGTGTCGGTGATTTACAACCTGATTGATGCTTTAAATCAAGACGTTTCTAAAATTCGGCTGTAGAGCTGCAACAACGCATCAATAAAATTGGTAAAAATGTGTTTTGAAAAAGTGTTGACAACAAATTTCATTATCGATTTATGTCAATCACCCATTTCCCAGAACTGTTTACTTGACCTGCAGAGCGAGGTGGAGACTGTATTTAAATTCTACAAATGACCAATGTTCGAAAACTGTTCGACCGAAGTCTTCAAACAAGTGAAAGCTCTTCACGCTTCACAAAACTAAGAAATACGTAACAAGCTTTGTGAAAGTGATTTTGTGAGGCACAGGAGCGCCATGGTTATAACGCACCCGAAACGTAAACATGTTGGGAGTCGACAAGGATGAAGGGGGCTCAACAGCAGGGTAAGTCACTATGTTTATTCCATTTTGAAGTGAGAAAACATAACGTTAGTCTCCCTGGTAGCTCTTCTGATGCTGCTGTTAGCCTGTTAGCTCATTAATGACAGTGTTAAAGTATGTGTGCGTTACTTTTTATTTCATTTTGAGTAGCTTAAGCTAATACAGTATATTTAAAGCTAATGTTTGATGTGCTTTATAAATTTTGCACACAAGCTTTAAGTTTTAGGTTTTCTTCTGCTGCCTTTCATGTTATTTAGTTTGTATTTTTGTTTTATGTGAAATTGTTTTTGTTTTAAATAAAAGGAATAAAGTTTTAATTTGCTGATGATGTCTGAGTGAAGACACTGCAAAGAGCAATGAAACACAAACACGTGTTTAACTGCTCTTTGTGCTACTCACATGACTTCACTTAATACTGCAAATAAGTTACTGTAAAAATTATATGTACTCATACTATTTCCTTTCTCATTCCAGAAAAAAAGCAAACAATGACAGACCTCATGATGGGAAAGACATCATGGACACCACAGCAAGCTGCTGTCTTGACTGGGAGCATCTTTAACATGATGTGACTGACATGAGGCTTCTGTCCATGTTTAAAGATGAATGTTTAACTATAATAGTTCACACTTTTATTTCAAGTTTCACTCTTCCCTCAAGGACACATTTTACAAAGCTCACGGAGAGAAAATATGAAGACTTCCGAGGATATATCACATTTGTATATATTCTTGTGTACATTTATTTCTTTACTAAGGCTATTTGACAAACATTTATTTATATAATATTTAATATTATAGTAACAGAATACTCAAACATTAATCTCATTTTGTTGATTTACTGTCAGTCCAAATGTTCTATTTTGGAAAAAAGAGGTTTCCTATTCATCGATTAATTGGAAAAATAATCGACAGATTAATCAACTATAAAAATAAGCGTTAGTTGCAGCCCCATACTGCAGATAATACTCTTGAGGCAGCAACACCAGTTCATCTAATGTCTCAGTTTTGTATGACCAAATTATTACTAAATGGTGGAGAAAAGTGGGATTTCTTTGGTTCTGATTAATAATCAAATTTCCTTCTGAAATATTAATCTTGCGTAACAAAATGAAACTCGTAATTCCCCCTAGATATCACCATCTGCCTCTGCCTTGTTACAGACTGTTGGTGTAGACCCCAGTGGCTTTCATGTTTTAGTTCTTCTCTAATTTGTTGTTCTATCACTGCCAATGTATTATTACATGCAGGACTCACGCCACCTGAAAGCCACTGATGACGAACGCAGAGGCCTTGCAGCATTAGGAAATTGATTAGTTCCTTCCCAGACAAAATATTTGAAGCAAGTTAACAAGTCACAGAAGGATGCTGAGGAGTGGGTAGTGGGGTTGGGGGGTGCAGGGGCAGTCCCCAGATCTAATGTTAAGGCTCAACATGAGGCTCATGTGGTTGCGGAGGACAAATCCCTCCTCCTCATTAGTTGCTTTTACGTCTGAATCTCAAACCATTGATTAACACCGGCTGCTTGCCCCCCTGCTTTTGTTTAAACAAGAATTCTGTTATTTTTCAAAGCTGAGAAATGTGAGAGCGCCATGTGGGGTCCATTGCCTCCATGTGTTCTTTTTTTCCCCTTCCTATTCATCACGGGTCTGTGGTTCACAGCTATTGAGAGATGCAGGATCTTAGATTTTAAGCTGCTTATTTAGTCTGTGTGTACAAATCTGTCAGAGGCTGCCAATCCAAAATGTTTTAGTGGATGTTAAATGGCATATTTAGGAGATGCTCAAATTTGTTTGATAAACCAAACTACAGACAATTCCATCCATCATCTTTACCAGATTCTGTTCTGAGTTGCTGGTGCTTATGTTCAGCAGTCCATATATGTGAGAGGTGGGGGACACCCTGGACAGGTCAATAGTCCATCACAGGGACAAATGAAACAAACATGCACGCTCTCTCCCCCACCGTAGTTAAAATTCAGTTGCCAATTAGCCTAAGACAGATGAGTTTGATCTGTGGGAGGAAACTGCAAGAAGAAACCTGTGCCAGCAGAAATTGAATTTGAATTGCTCAGAATGAATCATCATTTGAAATTGAACACATTGGTTTAAAAATTAATTTCACTAAATTGAAACTGAATTTAAAGTTTTGAACCTGAATTAATTTGCTTTGAAACTGTGCTTTGTTGAATTAAAAATTCAGTTTGACTACTTTCACTTTCATTTCCATAATTAATTTTTTTGTGTCACACATCTGAGTCCTTGAGAGTCAAATAAACTTCCTGGCCAAAAACAAGTGTCCACCTGGATGTAATTAAAGTCTATGATGTGAAGTTGCTGCAGTTGGTCAGGTCTAGGTTCAGCAACAGTTTGTGCTCAAAGAATGAGGTCAGCTGACCTGAATATACTGAATGAGCAGGTTATTCCATCAATGGATTGTTTCTTCCCTGATGACACGGCCATGTTCCAAGATGACAATGCCAGGATTCATGGGGCTCTTATTGTGAAGGAGTGGTTCAGGGAGCATGAGACATAATTTTCACACATGGATTGGCTCCACAGAGTCCACTGAGAATCTTTGGGATGTTCTGGAGAAGGTCAGACTCTATCATCATCAATGCAAGATCTTTGTGAAAAATTAATGCAACACTTGATGGAAATAAATCTGGTCATATTGCTGAAGTTTATCCAAAAAATGCCACAGAGAATGTGTGCCGTAATCAAAGCTGAAGACGGAAATATTACAGTGAGTGACATTTTTTATTTATTTATTTTTGGTCAGGCAGTGTATTTATGCTACATATAGCAACAGAGTTGCCAAATTGGCTCAGTGTATTCCACAACCTATCACCTCTCAGGTCAGATAGTTGTGTGTCAGGTTAATTATCAAACATGGGATTTTTGAAAATTATTTATCATACAAAATAATTATTGTACAGTATATCTGACACTGAATACTGCTTACTTTAGTCTCAATGCCTGCAATGCCATAAAAGAAGTTTCACTGATGTGAAATGTAAATCTGTCTATCTGTGTTTGATTGCTTTAGCTATCTCAAGGACCCGGATGTGTGACATGAAAAAAATAATTTTGGAACTCAAATTGAATTATAGAACTGATAGTAAAAGTAGTCAAACTGAAATTTTAATAGAACAAAATGCAGTTTCGAAGTAAATTAATTCAGATTCAAATATTAAATTCAGTTTAAATTTAGTCAAACTAGCTTTCAAAACAATTTCAAATTATGCTAATACAGATTAATTTTGAGCAATTGAAATTCAGTTTCTGATGGCACGTTTCTTCCCACAGGAAACCTGAGTGCCTGTAGAAAACCTATAGATTCAAAGAGAACATGTAAACTTTACAATCCTGTAAGCTTTGCTGAGATCCACTGCGCCACCTGTAGGCTAATCTAATTTTTGAAAAAGTTAGGAGGCGGTTCAAAAAATTAAATAATTTACGTCATGATTTGCAAATATCAAACAAATTTTCTTCAGTCTTTAAATTTTAATGCTTCTCAGACAATTTCTACATCATTAGTTCCATCATTAGTTTGGGGGTTTATGTAACTCATACTCAAGATTATTATAAATGATCTTTGGTTCAGAGAATATGGCAGAGGTTCTGAATGGTGTTCACATAATGGCTGCTTCTTTTTGTGCTAGAGCTTTAAACAGCGTTAGTAGATGGTACAGTGAACTGTGTTTACAATGATTTGTGGAAGTGTTCCTGAGTCCAGAACAGAACCAGAACTGGTTTTAATGCAGTGAAGATTACAACCATCAGTTTAGACTTGCAGTCTTTCATTTTAGAGATTAACACAGATTATAATCTATTGATCAGATTATGAACTGGAGATGATGGAGATTGAAAGTCTTCACAATTTTTAATTGGAAAAACATTATTCCACTATTTTACACACAGATTTTGAAGGCTGGTGTATTTCTGCTTCTGTACCAGCTTTTTAAAGATACTTCTTCCATAAACTACATAAAATTGCTTTGTTTCAGTTTAGCTAGTTAGCATTAGCAAAGAAAATGTTAAATAATAAAGTGTCTCCCCACCACCATTTAACTTTTTTTAACCAACCTGGAATGTTTTTGAGCAAATATTGATTTTAGTCGAGTCAAGATTACATATAAATTCCAGGCTGTAAAACAACAAAATCAAAAGATTACCAATATAAATAAATACTTTTGCACCTGAAGTCACCAGCACCTTTAAATTATAGAAAGATGTTCTGGGACCCTCTGCTTTCTCCTGATGTTTTTATTGGCCTTTATGACATTTACATAAAAAAGAAAAACAAGGTCATTGTTTAGTGTTCATGTTTTTAGTATCTTTGAACTAGTTCTTTAGCACATCCTTACGCCTAACAGTGTTATGCTGGTTAATTATTTTTATTTTAGAGCCCATAAAAGTGACTGTTAATAATAAACAGGACGTTTTTACTGTAGTGATAAAGTCTAGACAGCTCATCCCTGTATAGTGAGTCATATGTTCCTGCAAGTGTTTGTACTGATATCCTGATTGGATGAACAATGTTTGTTTGCAGCTGTTCGTCTGATTAACACAACTGGACACATTTAGGTCTGAAGTACATAAAAAGAAAAATTTTAACCGTACATTTGATGTTTGTCTCTCAGTAAATCCCAATCTTAGGAAGATACTATGTCAGAGTAACATAAATGAAGAAATATTACTCCACATATCAGGTCAGAGGCTGTGACTGATGGTTGACTTTTTAAAGATGTTAAAGTGTCGTCATGCACATCATACTCAGTTTAAGTTCACATTAAACATTAACTAATTCCAAGAAAACAGGAGTTAAAGAAAAACTAAGTTTAAAAACCCTCAGTCAATCTTAACCCATTCACACCTTCAGAACAAAATCTGTTGTCAAATGTCAATGTCTATTATTGATGACAAATTACACAGCTATGCACTGTAATTCAATGACATCACAAAAATATTTTTTCACACAGAGATGCTGATTTTATTGACTAAATAATCCTAATCAGTGTTTTTACAGCTGCTCTTTGTTTTATTGTGTTAGAGTTAAAAATAGTTCTTGAAATAAAACCATTCTTGCTGTGTTTTTCTTTCTCAGTCACAGTCCTCTGCTGAGGCATGAAGTGATAAATTGCCCCCATACTTTCCCACCTCTCGAGGTTGATGTGTTTTTCTCACTGGCTGTTTTGTTTGAGGTGATAAGATAAAGTATCCTAGCCCAGGTTATTTATGTACAGAATGTGTTTGGGTGGAAATGACTTGCATCAGTGACGTGACTTCAAACCAGACAAGGTTATGTAAATACCATCAGTTTACTATAACCTTCCAAATGTGGATTTCATTCTTCTGTTTCTGACTTAAATAAAATACTTTTTAAATACTTTAAGCATTGCAAAAAATTTGTTTCTGAAACGTGAAGAGTTTTAGCGATGTATCTGTTTGGTTAATAGTTGAAAGGCATTAAATTACCTGGCAGTCTCTAAAGGGGTCCCCCAAGGGCCAATTTTAGGACTCATGTTCTTTACTATTTATAATAACCTATGTCACGTTCTTATTAGGGTTGGGAAAAATCATATCTTGTGCAATTAATCGTCAGAAAAACTTTAATCGAATACTTTTTGGCAATTGTCGATTGATTAATAGCACTAGGCAGACTCTCTGGAGATTTCCCCAGTCAGTCTGCTCGATGCTCATCTCTGCGTCAAATGTGACAAACTTTTTTTTTAAAGTTCTGTAATTTATTTATCATAACTCCAGTTGTACTTGACCTATCGACACAATTTAACAATTGTTGTATAGCCTGAACTCTGTACTTTTGACACAATTTGGAACAGATTTTTTTACAGAGAGCAAAGCTTTCCCAAGAGTTATTTTAAATTGGTCATGTTAATAGGACATGCAGGAGTCCAGGGACTCCAGGGGATTAATCGTCATAATTGTTATCGACTAAATATCACAATTGATTGATTTTTTTTTTCTTTTGCCAGTGTTGCTCAACCCTAGTTTTTCTTGATGCATCTGTGCACTTTTACACATAAGATTCAGTTAGGGACCCACAAAATAATAAATTGTGCCTGCTTGGATAGAGGTGGGTAGCGATGATAGAGCTGCTGTTGTGTTTCACGTCCAGTCCAGGTCAATTTGTAACCTTTTTTAACGTACGTAATTTTTGTAAGCTCTATAGGTGTGTGTTTGGGAGGGAGTCTTATCATAATATTTGTTTAAAATGGTCTCCGAACAATATTGTTTATCGCAATAACTTATGAGACAATTTATCGTCTAGCAAAAGTTATCGTGTCAAGCCTAACTGTGCACACAGTTCCTCTAGTCCAGGGGTGGGCAATCCTGGTCCTCAAGGACCACAGCCCTGCATGTTTTACTTTTTTCCCTGCATCAACACACCTGATTCAGTCACTGAATTACCTCTTCCAAGTTCTGCAGAAGCCTACTAATCACCCATTCATTCAAATCAGGTGTGTTGAGTAGAGAAACAAGTAAAACATGCAGGACTACTGCGGCCCTCAATGCCCACCCCTGCTCTAGTCGTTAAGTGCTTTCAGTCTGCTTGTGATTTTCAGTCCCTGCTTTTTATCTCAGGTTAATGCTAAGTAAGACAAAGGCAGTGATATTTTCCAATTGGAAAAAAATTGTGATCTGCCCTTCCTACCCTTACTACACTACAAGTTATTTGTTTTTAATACATCTGAAAGAAAATATTGTTAAGTGTGTTCGTTTACCAGTTTATGTGCTTGACACACACTGAGAATGTACCAATGCATGGAAATTGAATGTCAAAAAGTTGCATACAACCAACCACATGAAGAGCACTCTGGCTGAAGACAGTTTATTCAGTCTGCGTTCAGCCCCGTTTACAGGACGTCACAGTACCATTTAACATGGGCACCCGGGACATGACTCTGCCTATTTTATTACGTCACCAGGAGGGGAGTCCCTAAATCCAGCTGAAATCATGTCCCCAGATAAATTATATTCTAAACTAAGGATTAACGGTTCAGTTATGTGTTGAATCAGTGTTCAGGCATGTATCTACATAAAATCATCAATTTAAGCAACATAATCACATTTAACAGATATTACAGTTTCCCTAATAATAATAATAATAATAATAATAATAATAATAATAATAATAATAATAAACCACGTGTATTGTAATTAAGATCAGTATATAAACACACCCCAATAAATTTCTTCACATCATATAAATATCTCACAACACTCAGTGACTTAAACTTCAAGCTCCACAAGTTGAAATAGGGATTTTTCTTTATTTTGTAGATTTTGTGCTCACACACTGCTGGTTTCTGCCACCTTCAGTCAAAATGTTGAATACAAATTCAAAAAGTATTTTAAAACTAAAGCATGAGGAATTTGAACTGCATTATGCTCCTGAACCCAACTCTATATGTTCTAGTTTTGTTAATATTAGTGATGTATCTGTGAGTTATGGCTGTCTGTTGAGTAAACTACAAAAAAACACAAAATATCTCAAACCAGGTGTGGTCCTAATTACTGCAGCAGCATCGGTGACAACAGCGGAACTCAAAGAACTTCCTTCAGTCCTTCACAAAAAGAGTGTCCAACACACCTGCACAGACAGTCACACACAGACGTGACCTAAACTTACTTTCTAAACTTCAAAATTTTGTACTAGCTTTTTTTTATTTTGTCTCTAGTAAAACTTAAACTGCTGCCCAAACTGCGATGAGTTTTGAGACGTTAACCTGTAATAAAGTATGTCAGTAATTCATTGGTACAAAGCGCTTGGTTATTGCAAGTCTTTGAGATGAGGCTGGTTTTGCTTTAGAGGTTATTTTTTTTTTTAGTTCTTATTTAAATTTAGCTTTTGGAAGTGTATATTGATTTAATTATTTCTAGGTAAATAAACAATCTTTCCCCTCAATTTTATGTTATTTTTTTGTCATGGATTCAGCCTGAATGTTGAAGTTCCCACAAAAAACAATCAAAGCTTTTTGTCTGTCCTGAACTTTTGTCTTGCTTTGTCTAAAACAAATAAAGAGAGATTTAAGACTTAATTCCTTTTTCTTAAATACACGTTGAAGATCAGTTTACTTCATGTTATCTGCTGCCCTCTTGTGGTCTCTTGTCACTTCTGTTGACAAATTTTTTTAGAATATATTTTTATCAAATGTCCCAGTTTTGCAGGGTTTTGACAAAAAATTATGCTTGTTACATGTTGTCCTTGGTGTTTTGTTTTTAAATCCACTCCTCCTCTTGTCTGCTGCTGTTCTCAGGTCTCAGATGACCTGCCTGATGTTGGCAGCCAGGGATGGATACAGTAAGATCATAAACCTGCTGGCATCCCACGGTGCTAAAATCAACAGCCAGAACAAGATGGGATACACAGTTTGTCCAGTTTTCTTCTTTCTTTTTGCTGTAGTAGATGATTGTTTGCTCAGACAGCAGATCACAGAGCTTTACATAGAGCTTCTCTTTTATTGTCAGGAAATAAACATTTTACAGATGTTATGTTTTGACTTTGGTTTTTATACCTGAAGCTGATGTATTTTGTCAGGCTTTGTCCATAGCAGTTCAGTACGGCAGAGAGGAGGCGGTCTTAAAGCTGCTTCAGCTGGGAGCTGACAAAACTATAAGAACAAAGAGCAACAAAAGCCCTGCTGATCTGGCTGTGATGTTCAATCACACTACGGTAACTTTATATTTAAAAGTTGTAATATTTTTAAAACTGCACAAGTAGTTTTACGGCATATAATTTTAGTATTTGTCTTTACTCTTAAAATTGTGTGCTATTTAATATAAAGTATTGTTTTTCTATTTTAACACCTGGTCTGTCCACAGATAGCCCACATTCTGGCATCTTCCTCCCACATTCCTGCTGCTCAGGCCTTCACCTCTATGGAAGAGAGTCTGTCTAAATTCTTCAAGACAAACTCTGAATTTCCATCCTCCAAGGAAAGGTTGGAAACATGTATTGTAAAATGTATGAAGTATTTTTTGCCATGTCAGTGTTTTTTTATTTTATTTTTATTTAAAATATATTCATTTCATTTAAAAACAAATCAAATGCTTTACATACAGCAAATAATACAAAACACAGATAAAATGAAAGGTAGCAGAAAGAAGAGAACAATTCTTATTAATATCTGCCCCTATTTTCAAAAAATTTATAAATTCAAACTATCTTCAAATAACAAAACAAAAAAAAACTTCAACTCCTTCTCACTGCTGACAGTAAAGCACAGAAACCAGACTGAATTCACCAAAATGGAGCACAAAACTGGAGCTTTTTGGTCTGTCACATCAACTGTGTTGTTTTAAGGGGGGATATTATGCAATATTGGCTTTTTAAAGCTTTATATCCACCCACTTATACATAGCTCCTCCCTGGAGCTCAGTCTGCAGCAACAATTTTCTACAATAAACATGTAGAGAAGAGAGATTAAGACAACAACAGAGTGAGGAAATGTGCTCAGTTTGTGCTCCAGCAGTCTAAGTCTATAGCAGCAGAAATGAAGAATAATTCAGGAAACCTAAGTCTAAATTATAGGATTTATCAAAAAGGAAAGCCTTCAGTCTAATCTTAAAAGTAGACAGAATGTCAGCCTCACGGACAGAAACTGGAGCTCTGTCTCCCATTCTACTTTTAGAAACTCGAGGAACCACAAGTAAACCTGCAATCTGAGAGTGAAGTGCTCTGTTAGGAAAATATGGAACAATAAGATCTTTAATATATGATGGAGCTTGGTTGTTGAGAGCTTTGTATGTTAGGAGTAATATTTTAAATTCTATTCTAAATTTGACAGGGAGCCAGTGGAGAGAAGCTAAAACTGGAGAAATATGATCTCTCCTTCCAACTCTCATTAAAACTCTAGCAGCAGCATTTTGGGTTAACTGAAGACTTCTTAAAGAGTTTTTTGGATGCCCGTATAATAAAGAATTACAGTAATCAATTCTAGACCTGATAAATGCATGAATCATTTTTTCTGCGTCGTTTTTGGGCAAAATGTTTCAAATTTTAGTGATGTTACGCAGGTGGAAGAAGGCGGTCCTGGTAACGTTTTTAATGTGGGGGTTAAAAGACATCCTGATCAGAAATAAGGCCAAGGCATTAGAACTGGAGGCCAGATTAATGCCATCCAGAGGAGGTGAAAGGCTGCAAAGTTAATCCCTAAGATGTTCAGGTCCAAAATTCATAACCTCTGTCTTATCTGAGTTTAGAAGCAGAAAGTCAAGAGTCATCCATGTTTTTATGTCTGTTAGACATGCCTGTAGTTTAAGTAACTGATTACCATAGATTCATCAGGTTTCATGGATAAATATAACTGAGTATCATCAGCATAACAATGAAAATTTATCCCATGCTGTTTAATAATTTTACCTAATGGAAGCATATACAAAGTAAAGAGGATTGATCCAAGCACTGAACCCTGAGGAACTCCATGACTAACTTTGGTGTAAGAAGAAAATTTATTAACCACTAACAGAATGCAGAACTAACCTGCAGAGCCACAGTCAGAGGAAACATTCACTACAGTGTGAAACACTCTAGTCTATGAGGGTTCACAAACCAAACCTCCATCAATCATTGGTTGTACCTGTCTGGAGGGAACCATCTGACCTCATCAGTCAGTGGCTGAGATGTGGGACTCGCCTTGGACGGGTCACCAGTCCATCAGCAGGCCTACACAAAAACACAAGTCATACAACCACATCCACACAATGAATCAATGAATCTGCAACATACAGGTTTAAGGTCTGTGCAAGAAACTGGAGCACCCAAAGAAACCCCACTCCTCCACAGAAAGAACACGTAAACTCAACAAAGAAAGACTTCAGCTCACATTTGAATCCAGAACCTTTTGTACCTTTATAAGCTGACAGTGCTAACCTGCTGCTTGCTCACTGTTAATGCCTGTATTTATTATGCCATACACAGGAATTTCCATGTTGTATAATTTCACCTGTTTATGGTTTTACCTGACTACATGTTAATCACTGTAGAGTTGGAAGTAGAACCACAAGTTACCATAATGCCTACATAAAATTAATTTAGATTATTAATTGTTCACAGTAAATGTAGCTACAGTACATATTAGTATTTATTTTTGCAATGCTGCCTTACATCAGCCTTTTTATTTCAGTGCAGTCTTATGTTATTCTGTTTCCTGTTTGCACGTGTTGGATTTCCAGTGTTCTCGTACCTGTGTTGTAGGTGTTGTTGAGCCATTGTTCCACCAAATTAATAACAAAGCTCTACCATTAATGTTTCGTCCACTGCGCAGTTCAGACAATCGTTTTCTGCTCTGTCTGACTCGAGCAGTAAAGGTTTTCCCACGACATCAACAAAGACATGACAAATTACAAATCATGGGAAAAGACGCACCTGGAAACACCCAGCAAGCTGAAGTGTTGTTAAATTGTTTGAAGATCCAAATTTAGTTTAGATTTCGTTGTCTACGAACACAAACTGAGCACACGAAGGATAAGTTTTTTTGTTTATCGTTCTTACCAAATTCCAGTACTTGCTAGCCGTAACCTTTTACCTGATAGGCTGTTCTTATGATAATACTGTGATGTGAGTTCTTTCTGAGTGTTGGTGTGCCGTTTCAGTGCAACCAAGCTTGACGAGCTTCATCTTCTCCTGCACGGCCTGGATCTGGGCTACCTGACAAACATCCTGTCTGTAAGTATTCTGCCACACAATGAGATAAGATGTTTACGGTCACAATAAAAACAAAATGTTACCCTATCTGGTCACAAATTAGTCAACAGATCTACTGTGTGATTTTTAAACAACTAAATAGAAAAGCTGCATGTAAATAAATAAATAAAATCTAAGTCCACCCTTGCTGTTTCCACCAGATTTATTGCTTTAACCAATCCTCATCAGAGGGACAGCCTCTAGAAAAGCAGTGTTTTTTGTTGCTCTGGATCTTTGTTTTATGATAAAAGTAAAACCATAAAATGCCAGGATCTCAGCAATGACCTTAGAGAAGCGACTCTTACTGCTTATCTATCTGGGGAAGGTCAAAGGTCTTCTGCAGACAGCTGACAACCTTTCCAGGTGTAAAGTTTTTGGCAAATTCACCCCACATTCAGACTGTGCAAAGTATGCACCATTTAAGTCACAACATGCAGAAGGTTAAAGTTCTGAAGCCGGGTACACATCGGACGCATTTTGAGCAGCCACTTTACATGCAAAGTCTATGGTGGACGTGCGTCTAGGAGCAGCGTGGCACGTTCTGCCAGTTTAGAGCGGCGTGCAAGGTAGAGGTAGGATGCGGCAGAGCGTTTTCCGTGCATGCTGTGCGTCCAAAGCAGCTGCTGCTCGAGTTCAACAAATTTAACTTTCGCTGCTCGATGCGCCGCATCAACCAATCAGAGAGAATCATTTTTCCTTGTGACGGTTGCATGAACCTAAAACAGACGAACAGCAGCTCTTTAGCTGAAATTAACCATCTGCAGTCGGTGTTCTGGCTGGAGATATCAGCACCGATGTGGGTCAGTGGCTTGTTAAACTGGCCGCAGTGTTAAACTGGGCTCAGGACAAAGAAAAAAAAAGTCAGTCAGCTCGCAGCTCCTGGAGTGGTGAATCTAACCAACCAGATCACCTCTAAATTATCTGGTGTGTGTAAAGTTCGCTTGGTCTTTAGTAAATAAAGAAAAGCCATTTTCTTTATTTTATCTTTATTTCACCCATCATTAAAGACAGACCTGAAAAAACCAAGACGCTCCTCCATCTTCAGACGCACATCTAGTCTGCTGCTGCATTCACAATGAACACGCTTCAATGCGTCCAACTTGAGGCGTTGGGCGCATTGTTGCTGCTCAAAACACATTTGGTGGGAACCCGGCTTGACAGGACATTTAGAAAATGGCTGAACAGATACGGTTTGAGTTAAAGGTTGCAGGTAAAGACCTCATCCCTCCTGGAAGGACGAAATTACCTTTTAGTTTTTTCATTTTGCCTTTTTTTCTGTTAAAAAATGACAGTCCTTAAAGAGTAACTAGACCCCAAATCTACTTCTTTCAGATAAACTGTCCAAATTGGGCCTTTAAGGGTATTTTCTTTAAATTGTTGGGCAAATTGTAGCCTGTCCCTTGCCTTCCTACGCAGCTCCGCTCAATTCTAGTTCCCCTTCACTGCTCCGTCTGGGACTTCTCCCATTTAACAAGGATTTAGTAACTCAGTCTAAAATGTTTGCTTCTGTTGAATCAGATGTCATATATTATACTGTATACCTCTTTTAGCCTGGCCCTTGCCTTCCTACGCAGCTCTGTTCCCTTCACTGCTCCGTCTGGGACTTCTCCCATTGAGATGGATTTCGCTGGCAGATTTTTAGCTGGGCCAATCAGAGAACAGAACGTCGATTTTCTGTGCAGTGTCTGCTTGTAGTTTATTTTACCTGGGCCAATCAGCAAACAGAAGGAGGAGTTTTGAACGACGTCGATGTTCTGCGCAGTGTCTGCTAGTTATTTTAGCATACGGCAGTGGAGGAACTGAATGAAGCCAGTCCGTGTTGATAAGACTTCCAAATTAAAATAAATTTGTCTGACAAAGCAGCAGCTCTCATTTATAGTTTTCTCGTTCAGCTCGGTACTTTTCTCCTCTCAGTAGAGTTGTTTACAGCGCTCGCAATTTCGGTAAGCTTCTTAACTTAGCCTCCGTCACAGCAAAAACACATACATGCTTCAGCAGAGGCCACGCCTCCTGCAAGAAATCAATTATCTATGCATCAAGTCCAGACCCTTGTTCGAAGCAAAGTGAAGGACAGGGTCTGGTTTGAACCAGGCTGGGCAAATTGACATTTTCCTGTAAATTTATTTAATTCTGCAATATTTGGCCTAAAGCCATCTTGGTGCTGCCCTCTATGGGTTGAACGGTGGCTACTGCAGTTTAATTTTCCTATTTGTAAAAACAGCACAGTTTGGTTTGGCTGCTGACATCACTTTATCACTCAGAAACTGGACCCATTCTGTCCTCCACTGCCTCGCAGCACCTGTTTCATTCATCGCTGAGTCAGTGCCCTGACCCAGCTGCTCGATCTGATGAGGCTCAGATCCTCTGGGCTCCACAGCCTCCCTCAACCTCTAGACAACCCTCCACCTCAAAAGACCGTTCAGTGGCAAAACTATCTGCGTTGCTCTGGTCAGTGGAGAAGACAGCCAAATCTCCTCACAAGTACTCGTTCTGAAATGACCCAAGCAGAGTGGGACAAAAGGAGGTGTGGAGCAGAACTCAACTGGGACTATTTGGCAGACTTGACCCCCCTGCCATCTTCGTGTGTCTTCTGAGTGATCCAAGGGGAACAGAACACATCAGTTCCTGACTGAGCCATCTTGTGAATGATGCTTTATGTCAAATTAAGCTAGCTGTCACGTTCCCTCATCTTGACCACACCTCCTCACTCTTCCCCACATTTGGCCATGCCCCTCAGTGTCTCTTGGCACCGCCCAAGGGACACTGGGTGGGGTGGGGGGAGGACCAGGGAGGATGATTCAACACTCAACCACTAGATGTCGCTGAAAACAACAAATCCTACACATTGTGCCTTTAAGACTTTTACTCAAGTAATATTTTTAGAGAAGACTTTAACTTTTACCAAAGTATTTTTATGATAAGATACTTGTACTTTTACTCAAGTAATATTTTTAGAGAAGACTTTAACTTTTACCAAAGTATTTTTATAATAAGATACTTGTACTTTTACTCAAGTATCACTTTTAGGTACTTTATACAACACTGATTAAAACATGTCAGCGTGCAGGAAGCAGAATTTTCACAGAATGTGAGTTGGAGAATTTCCTACTTAAAAGTATTGTGTAGTTATGTTTGTCCAATAAAAAAGAAGATAAAATTAAACTCTTGATCAACCTCTCCACGTGACGTCTATGGCGTTTTCAAAAGTCCTCTGCCTTTGAGTGATGAAAGATTTGACTAATCTCAGAGGATTAGCAGTGATTGCTCACTAACAGAGTATAATCTTCTGAAAGAAGCAATATGTTAAAACATGTTTGGCTTCATTTATTTGTATGGGAATGTGTCATGAGATGTGTAGTTTACATATTTAACTTCCAGATGGTTTGGTGTGACCCGAATCCATCTAGGGGTCAGCTGCAGTTTCCAGCCTTGAGTGAAACGTGAGGACCGTGTTTGACAGGTGCAGGTAGCTTGTTGTTACAGTTTAGGTAAAACGCCCGGTGCAGGTCCGTCTGTTAAATAGAAGCTGTTGCATTTTTTACTGTAAGTGCTGTTCCATTTCTCACTTTTCCCACGCTCAGGAAAACGACGTCACTTGGAACGACCTGCTGACCATGGAAGAGGATGACTTTAAAAAGGTAAAGGACGACTGTACCTCTGTTTGTGTTTATGCTGCCGGGCCTGAGGGTCATGTAGAAAAGGGCAGAAGAGGCTTTTGTCGTCACTTTTATTCCCTGTGGTTATGTTAACGTCTGGAGGAGGAACAACATCTCCTCATTGCTCCAGGACTGCCCACGGCTCATTTAGATGTAGAGTAGTGGTAGCATTGGCAACACTGAAGGGCTAATTGGCTGTGTCTCAATTTATGGGCTGAATCCTCATGAGTATGTAACCCAGCTGGGCCACATCCTTTCCAGTCCAGGTAGGATGATAAAACTACCCCCATTAACATAGTGAACGATTTTATATCATGTGTCTTCAGACTTGAAATGCATTGGGACATGTTTATAAGGATGTACTGGAGGAATAACTTCACAATTAAAATGTTACAGGTAAATAAAATAAAAATTAAAAATTAAAAGCAGCAATAATTTGGGTTTAGCTCCAGTATCCGTATTTGTAGTTGTTTATTTAACATCTCATTACAGCATTTCATCAGCTAAATTGCTAAACTTAACATTTAAAAACAATTTCTTGTATCCGTGAAGAATTTCCAAACTATGACGACTCGTTAAAAAAAGAAAAACTCCACTGTTTTTGTTTCTCTGTTTAATTTGCTGTCGGCACATTGAATCCTGGGATATCCTCGGCCGAGAAGGATACTCAGATGCATCCTTGGTTTTCAAGATTTTGTGAGCCGCATGAGGAGGAGCCTTTGAATTGGGGCATCACTCCACATGGGGCAGTGACGTGTGCAGCCGACAAATGCACACTCATGAGGATGCAGCTCATGAATTGATACACAGCTATTGTTACATGGTTGCTTAGCAATGGTGGCTCATGAAGTCCAAAAAGGTGCATGTTTCCTGTAGTTGGTTGGGTTCGAGGCCGGTCTAATGAACCGCACCAGAGTTCCTTTGGAAGCTGACTGAGACCAACTTAAAAAGGGGGTCTCGGTCTGGTTGTTTGGTTCACATGTATGTGTTCACACCAGGGGTGGAAATTAAAAATTTTCCTCACCAGCCACAGTGGCTGGAAGAAAAAGTTTTGTTCCAGCCACTCAAACTTTTTACCAGTCACTATTTTTTTGTTTCTGTAACACAGTGACATTTAGACAATTCATGGTCCTGGTGGCCTAATTATATTGTTCGTGCTACAATCAGATAATGGTACTCAAAATCTATTAGTGTCTGAGTATTCATGCCAGCCTGTTTGCCCAAAATTAAAATGATGGACTTTTTGATGTCTCTACTTCTCTTACTAACTTGCTTTTTGCTGGTATGTTGGTGGAATACCTATTATTTTAGGTAGGCCACTTGGCTGGAAAAAAAAGCTTTTTAATCTTAATAATATAGGAGAAATTTTCAAGGTGAAAAAAAAAACAAAACAAAACAAAAACTAACAACTAAATTACCTGAGGTAAATTTATCTCCATTTAATAAAAGCCTTTTCCTTTTATCACTTGTAGTTTTTGTTCTACAGGCTACTAGTATGAATGTGTTTTTCTTCTGTTCTAAGTGAGATTTCAATAACAGATAGGAATCTCTCTAGATCAGGGATGTCCAAAGTGTGGCCTGGGGGCCATTTGTGGCCCCTGAACTGATTTTGTGTGGCCCCAGATTTCAGTTCAAGAGTTGTACTAATTTGTTTATAAATTTGTCCACCTGGCACAGGTGTTTGATGTAGATGGAGCCTTTCTATTTATTATTAGGGCAAATTTATCACAAAGTAAAATCTTATAATAAAAAATATTGGCAACAATACCAATTATTTGTCTTTAAATAACCAGGCTCTAAGCTTTTTCCACATCTATCTTGTGACTTCTGCTGAAAAGCTGATTTTGCTGCACTCCATTCATTAAATTTGCCTGAAAACAGCAAGCATTTTCAATGAAAGAGTGACTTAAATCCTGATTTTATTGATCAGATTTGACTAAACTGGGTTATTTATTCCCCAATTGAAACCTAGAGAATTCAGAAATCCTGCTAAACACCTTTAAATTTCTTGATCTAGATTAATTTACACATCCATTTCCAGCAATAAATCTGACTACTTTATTTGTTTAATTAAAGTATTCAGTTCTTAGTTTATTGTTGAGCAGGTAAAGGAAAAATATTTTTTGCCCTCAAGTCGTTCTGACTTTATGATTTTGGCCCATGTGACAAAATGTTTGGACAGCCCTGCTCTAGATGATCCATTGTCTCAGAGTGGGATCATTTCTATTTTTACTTTGGAAAAAGTTTGTCACAAGATTCATTTTGTTACTTAGTTTACCTGGGTTTTTGTTTTGTTCTGCACCAAAAAAATAGCCTGCAGAGAAAAGTTAAGAGAAAAAAAGAGCAGATTTTTCATTTATTTATTTTATTTTTATTTTTTGGCATTGTCAGCTGATCTTCAGACGTTTCCTGGAGGTTAAAAAACAGTTTTTCCTTAAGTTTCCTTTGGTCAAGTGATCATGATTATTGAGTTAAAATATGTAACAACTAATATGAAGTTTTTTTAAACTAACATTTATTCACGCATTGGCAGTTAGAAATAATGTTTTTAATCAGCTGATTTCAGGTTTTTGCTCTTGATGCCAGCCTACAGTTCTAGCTTTGTGGTGGGCAGGTGGACCACACAGATGACAGCGCCTAAAGGAGGAGGGCAGAACTAATAGCTGCAGAGCAGGTTGAAAGATGGTTGTTTGATGTTATTTAATGTCCTATACAGGCTCTGAAATGCAAAATAAAAACTAAACAGTTTTTGAAAATGGTCAGTAGCGCGATTTGAACGCTTTTTATTTATTTATTTATTTATTTATTTATTTATTTATTTATTTATTTATTTATTTATTTATTTGTTGTTCATTACACATCCACTTCATAAATTTACCCGCATTAGGCCAGTGGTGAGTGCTAATTTCCACCCCTGCATAAAAGGTCGAAACCAATGTGAGAAACGAACTCTGGTCCAATTAAAGTGGAGCAAATGTGTCGAGTGTGAACAAGACCCTACATTTCAAAACCACACTGAAGGCTTTTTGTCGATTTCTCATGTCAGATTGGAATCACAGACCCAGAGGACCAGCAGAAGTTGATGAGGGCGGTGCAGCAGATGCACATGGACAAAGTGGACCTGAACTCAATTAGCACTCTGGGAACTGGAGAGTTGGGGTAGGATTTCATTTCATGTTCAACAGGTGTGTCAGGCAGCACAGGTTCACCACAAAACAGTCATGAAACTGAAAAACATTTATTCTACTTAAAACTCTGTTTTCAGAAGGGAAGTGTATCAACCCAATTTCAGACAGTTTAGTTTCAAAATTAAACAGAATTCAGTTATCCTAAAAAAAAATTGTCAAACTGTGCAACAGTTTCAAGGTAACATTCCTCAAAAACTTAATAGAATATTATATAATAATACAATATTAACATATTACAGTACATTAAGTGTAGAAACCCTCTGTTTCTGAGAAATTAAAAATATATTTAAGAACACTGAACATAACATAAATAATGTTAAAAAGAGCCATTATTCAATCATAGAAATCGTTGCTTGAGTTGATCAACATTCCCAGAAATGATCTGTACACAGTATCATTCATAATGGTTAAAGCTCTATCAGGCAAACAATAAATTATAGTGTGTGAAACGTCTCCATCTTATCTGGGTCAAAGCTGTTCAAAAGTGGACTAAAAGTGAAAAACCCGACTGGTCAAATTATAATTATTTTTTATTGCCATAAAAAGAGGGCAATCTTATAATTGTGTATGTGTGTGTTAACAAAATATCTCATGAATCACAGAATAGTTTTGAGTAATAGTCATTGGATGGACGTCTACAATACAGTGGTTTGCAAAAGTATTCATACCCCTTGAACTTTTCCATATTTTGTCACATTACAACCACAAACATAAATATATTTCACTGGAATTTAATGNGGTAACACAAAAGTATTGTGTGGGAACGCAGAGGTATTGTGTGGTAACACAAAAGTATTGTGTGGGAACGCAGAGGTATTGCGAGGGAACGCAGAGGTATTGCGAGGGAACGTAAGGGTATTGCGAGGTGACGCAAGGGTATTGCGAGGTAACGCAGAGGTATTGCGAGGGAACGCAAAGGTATTGCGAGGGAACACAAGACGCAGAGGTATTGCGAGGGAACGCAGAGGTACTGCGAGGGAACGCAGAGGTACTGCATGGGAACACAAAGGTACTGCGAGGTAACGCAGAGGTATTGCGAGGTAACGCAGAGGTACTGCGAGGTAACGCAGAGGTATTTGCGTGGGAACGCAGAGGTATTGCGAGGTAATGCAAAGGTATTGCGAGGTAACGCAAAGGTATTGCGAGGTAATCCAAAACTATTGTGAGGTAATGCAAAAGTATTGCGAGGTAACGCAAAGGTATTGCGAGGTAACGCAAAGGTACTGCGAGGTAACGCAGAGGTATTGCGTGGGAACGCAGAGGTATTGCGTGGGAACGCAGCGGTACTGCGAGGGAACGCAGAGGTATTGCGAGGTAACGCAGAGGTATTGCGTGGGAACACAGAGGTATTGCGTAGGAACGCAGAGGTATTGGGAGGGAACGCAAAGGTATTGCAAGGTAACGCAAAAGGTATTGCGAGGTAACGCAAAGGTACGCAGGGAATGCAGAGGTATTGCATGGGATCGAAAAAGAAAAAAAAATCCCGCCCATGTCCCCTCGCGGGCTCCGTAGAATTCAACCATGAAACATTGATTCAATAACATCTTTTCAACATTGGTTATTTGGCTACAATTGGATGATTGACTAATGATTGATTCATCATCAGTTGTCAACCTTATCTAAAAATCAACTTTTTTGACTATAACTTAACATTGGATTAATATCTTTTGCTATCTGGGAGCTCAGTGTCTATAAAACTGATAGAGGTGGAGCCATTTTTCGGTCGTAACGACTGACAGATTTTCTAAGCAGCTGCTGCCTGAAACAAAAATGGCAACCATTTTTTTTTTTTCTGCAGGAATTTCTACCACCGAGTCAAAAACAAAAGAAAGTGCATCAAATCTACATGTGTAGGCCGCTAC
>NW_013952469.1:297723-298835 GCF_001266775.1 Austrofundulus limnaeus
ACTGGGGTAGGCCGTGGACGTCACAAGACATTATACAGACAGGCTCTGGTATCATGGCTACCTGACAACGGAGCTCAAAAGTGTGGGAACTTTTTTCAGAAAATGAAAGAGAAACCTGTGCAATATCTGCAGAGCAGAACTTACCTTCCACAGCAATTATTTTTAGTTAGCATATAGCTAAAATCTAACCATGGTTATATAATAGCAGCTACATTCTGGCGCGATAAGCTCTATGTTTTATATTCAAAGTATGATCTGATTAGTCGACAAATTGAAAAAAATTATCGGTGATTAATCGATTATAAAAATAATAATTTGTGGCAGCCCTAAACATGATTAACTCAAACTTGCAAATTTCACTGAAGTACTTTTCTCATGTATTATTATACTGATTAAAAAATAATAATATATGCAAATAAAAAAAACATCCTTTCACAAGACATAATGGAAGAAAACAAAGGCCTAGAATTCTTTGAAAGAATGCATGTCGCCCACCACCTTTTATGGCAGAAATTTAATTCAAGATGGCTGCCACAGCTCACTAGATGTGTTAATGATCAGGGRATCTGTGAGGATGACTCCCACCTCATTATCTGTAATTGTGAGTTGCAGAAATGTTTGTGTTGACAAACATAAARGAGCTGTGGTGGCCATCTTGAATTGCTTTGACTTCATACGCTGGTCAGTTGTACACCACTGTCTGAAAGTTTTGTTCAACATTATCACTGTTCAAACAGTCCCACCTGTCAATCAACCAGGTAGATATCAACTGATCAGAACATATCTGGCCAAAAAATAAACTACACATCCAATTTCCCCCCAAACATCCTGCCTGCAAATAAAAACACAACTCAAAGCCAGCTGCAGAAGGAAAAGTCACAACAACATGACAAATCAGCAGAGAGCATCTGTGATGGAAAAGTAGCAGCAGCCTGCAGGTCTGATGGATGTGCTGCAGAAAAAAAAAGACAGGACGCATTCAAGATCAACCATCAGGAGGTGATGGTAAAATGTTGTTATTTTCTTTAAAAAAAAAAAAGAGTAAACAATGGTATCATTACGGTTCAGAAGTGGTTAATTAAAGGAAGCAGTGCAAAGATGAGCTCATCGAG
>NW_013952469.1:300497-312718 GCF_001266775.1 Austrofundulus limnaeus
TGTCTACATGCCTAAATGCACTGAGTTGCCGCCATGTGATTGGCTGATTAGAAATTAAGTGTTAACGAGCAGTTGGACAGGTGTACCTAATAAAGTGGCCAGTGAGTGTACATGTGCATATTAAAAAAGTTAAAGACAAAACAATGCAGGTATAATGTGACTCAAATAATGTATTTTCCTCACAACAACGCTGCTCAAAATTAGTCCATTGCTGGCCACATTAATTATCGTGTGGGCACGCGTCATCTCATGGCCACATGGTAATTTTTTTTATTATTCCATGTCACTGGAATTGAGAATGAGACTTTCTCTCAACTGTCCTTAAAGTCATTCTAATTTTAAATAGTTAGACATGATAAAGAAGGAATAATGAAATAAAATGTTGAAATAAATATGACTTTTTACACTTCATATTTAGAGCAGTGTCAAACCTATTAGTTTATTGGATCGGTTTATTTTAAGGTTGTTACACTTTAATGTACACTTGCATACACTAAATGTCTAATCAAGCTCCTAGTTGCAACAAAACATAAACAAAACAACCTCGATGGAAGTGCCAGAAAGTCGATGCTGGTCGGCCTCGCACCTCAAACGTCCTCCCCGCCTCCACCTCCTTCAGATGCCTCGTCTGTCCTCCTCCAGTGGAAGTCATCCATCAACCTGATGACGGTCCGTCAGGTTCTGCACCTCCCTTCCTCCTGTCCACACAGCAGAGCCCGAGTCAGGCTCTAATGGTTTAAGTGGAGCTGTAATGATTTGTAAGGTGAGAGGTAATGGGAGGCTGTAATAAGCAGGGAGAAGAAACACTTCATGAATCCTCAGCTGAACTGAACCTGTTGGATTCACTTTACTGCTCCTCCTGGAGAACAAATCAGTCTTCCATCAGTCTGACACAAGAAGGTAAATTAGTGCTGCAAAGACATTTATTTTTTCTTTAGTAATGCTTCATTTTAACCTCAGCACTCATGTTTGACAAGTAATTACAAAGTGCTGACTCGTGTTTAAAGAGTATTAATCACTCAGGATGAATAACTGCAGCCAGCATGGTTTTAAATGTGAAAAGTGCAACAATCAAAGACGTTAGAGAGGAAAACTAGATGTTTTGTGAACTCAGAGGTCATCTGACCTTGTCTTGATTCCCATTATTACATTATTATTATTATTATTATTATTATTATTACTATTACTATTATTATTATTATTATTATTATTACATGTCTCTTTCTCAGGATGAACCAAACTGTAGATTTTACTACTCCTAATATTGTAGCAATTTCATTCAAATTCCATTATTTTTCTGTTTTTAGTTTTCTAAATTCCCCTTTTTCCATTTTTTCCCTGAATTTGACATTTTTATTGTAACTTTATTCATTAACCTAAAAAGTGTGTAATAAAAAAGTGACTGAAAAATAGTTGAACCAATAAATAGCCTCATAAATAAAAAAAATGATGTAATTTTACCTTTACTAGTACCACAATTTGCTGTGGTTCAGTAGAACATTAAATTAATTTTACGTGTTTAAAAGTATTTACTAACAAAAAGACGTGCAAAACAAAGAATAGGACATTAAAAAATTGTTCTTTTGTAAAAGAAAAATGTTTTAGACTTGAACTTGACATTAAATATGTCATATGTAGTGGCAGCGGCCAAAATAAGCCAATTTTGTGAAATTCTGCATTTCAAACTGGATTCAGTTTTGTTTGTTCAGTTCTGCGCTTCCATCCACGTTTTCCACATTGCAGAAATAGAGAGCTTTAATCTGAACTCTTCTGACCGCATGTTTTCTTCACAGTAAAACCTTCCAAATGCAACAAGCACACCTCAGATCAACTTCAGGCCTTTTTTCTGCTTCATTAAGAAAGACATAATGAAGGAATTATCAACACCTGTTCTTGAAATAGCCTTTGAATTGTCCAATTACTTTAGGCCCCTTTAAAAACAGGGTGACACATGTTAAGGAGCTGAAACTCCTAAAACCTTCATCCAATTTAATGTGGACCCTCAAATGAAAGCTGAAACTCTGGACTTTATGTTCATTATATAACTATAACTTGAATATGTTTCAGTAAACGGGTAAAAAACAAACTTTGTGTCAGTGTCCAAATAAGAATAAACTGTAGGATACAGTATTGAGATATAGAGTTATGTCTATAACATTGAGTTTTAGTTGTTCAAGTCTCCTTCTTCAGTGGTCTCCACAGCAAGTCATCCTCGTCCCTCTCACTCTGTCCTCCTGGTCCTCTGTCTTCACTCAACTAGGACTCTGTACCACAGAGCAGACAGTGTCCGTACAAACACGGGAGCCAGGGAGAAAGAGAAATCACACACACGACAGGCCCTGGAGCAGTGTGGTTATCCTGACTGGGCTTTCCTGAAAGCAGACAGGAAACACAGACAGGATTCCATGCAACCTTCAGGTGAAAATGAAGACCCCAAACCCAGACCCAAACCTGTGGTTATTCCGTGTGTTGCAGGTGTTTCGGAGAAACTGAGACGTTTATTTTCTAAACATGATGTCCCAGTGGCTTTCAAAACCCAAAACACATTACGGCAAAGGCTGGTTCACCCCAAAGATCCGGTGCCCCAGCACAAACAGAGCAATGTTGTATATGCTGTTAAGTGCCAGGAGGACTGCGACCAGTTATACATCGGGGAAACAAAGCAGCCACTGTTAAAAGAATGTCCCAACACAGACGAGCTACATCTAATGGCCAGAACTCTGCAGTTTTCACTCATTTACAGGCCAGCGGTCACTCTTTCAGAGATGAGGATGTTCTCATTCTTGATAGAGAGGAACGTTGGTTTGAGAGAGGAGTAAAAGAAGCCATTTTTGTGAAGAAAGACCGTCCATCATTAAACAGAGGTGGAGGCCTCCGTTTTCAGTTGTCCCCTTCCTACAGTGCTGCTATTGCCAGTATCACTCCACCCCCTGTTAACAATAAGTGTTAATTAGGTGTCAACGATAGCCATGTGATGTGAGTATCAGTCACATGGAGGCAGGGCTTAAAAGCCTGAATTTTGCCTGAAACTCAGACTGAAGAAGTCTCTTGGAGGAGAGACGAAACGTTTCATTAGAGAAGAACCCGTCCAGAAGACCTATACAATTTTTTTCTTTTTGATTTTTTTACCTGGATTACTGAGATGCATCAGGACATTCACTCAACTACCTCCATAGATTTCCTATCTTTTTCCTGGCAGATGCATCTCTAATATATTCCTACCAATGTACCATTTCTGTTCAAACAAAAACCAGGATCAAAGAAACAAAGTTTAAAGTCTTCCTAATAGCTCTGTCACATGGTTACATTTTAGACAACTTATGACAATTTTATAGACAGGCCAGGTAGATGTAACTTTGAGGAATAAAAATAGAAAAGCATAATTTCCAAAGTCATAAATTTCTGTAGGCCATGGTAGTAACACACACACACACTAACACAACCACTTCTGATTTCATTTCATCAGTTATTTAACAGAATTATTAAGTTTGAAGTGAACTTAAATATATATCATTAGCTGCTGGTTAAAAATGAAACCTTTTCCTGGATATAGACTCAGTGGCACACTTCACCCTCTACCAGCGCTCAAGCTAGTGTACGTTCTCACCCATCTCCATGATCACCCTGTGCCCTTAGATAAACTAACAGCTGGAGAAGGGAGTTGCGTGTGCAGCAGAGGCTGGCTGACAGTGTTTACGCGCCCGTCTGACAGAGTGTTAGGAGGACTGGAACGGCTGCCTGCTCACTGCCCTCAGCCAGGGAAATGTACCATTAAGATGAGATCTATCAATATCAGTTCCAGACGATGGGAAGAAGGAACGGAGAAGCTGATGAGTATAGATATAAATCATTTAGGTGGATGTTTTTAGAAGGGTATGAGGAGGAGGAGGAGGTGGGGAGGAAGCCCGGCCACCTGCTCGGTTTTCATGAGATCTCAGTGAGGTGGGCTCTAAGACAACAACATGAAGGATGTGAGCACCTGGTGGGGTTCAGGCTATCGGTCTGTCTGCGCTGTCTTTACTGAGCATCTTCAGTTTGTATCTTCATCTCTGACGCATTAAAGAAGGTAAACCTGGCCTCAACTTTGAGCTACATTTTAGATTATAATAAAAGTTTTTGAAAATGAGGCCATTCATTCTGTATACTAGGATTATAATTTTCATTATATCACAGTGGATTATTTGTCATTACTGTAATTTGTAAGTTTTGTCATTTACAAAATGTTTCCTTGGTAAGATATCTTCATATTGTAAATACTGTTGCGTCACCCTCCTGCTGCTCTTGGGTAAAAATGACCCATGGGCAGCAGGAGTGTTAAAAGACCCTCCTCTCTCTATGATCTCTACCATCATCTCTCAGTAACTGCTCTTTCTAAAAGTCAGTCAGCCCTGCTGGTTCTTATTCTTATAAATGTTGGCATACCAGTGCTTTCTCACACTAACCATTAATATGAATGTATGTAGATATTGAATAAATGCATATATACAGGGTTCCCGCGGTTCCTTAAAAAGTCTTAAAAGGCATTGAAGTCATCAATCCAAAAAATAAGGCCTTAAATAGCCTTAAAATGTCTTAAATCAATCTTTCAGAAGTCTTAAAAATGTTAACACATTGTAAATAGGATGACTGTGTTTGTCTCAAATATTAAAATAATTGGTAGCATTTATTTTTTTAAACAATTTACCAAATTTACCGCATCTAGTTGTTTTGTGTTAAAATAAACATTTGGGTAAAATTGTTCTTTTTGTCACATTTGTGTTTATTGTGAAGTTGGTCTTAAATTTCCTTTAAGTGTCATTAAAAAGCATTAAAATTTCTTAAATTTAACTTGCCTTAAGCTGTAGGAACCCTGATAAAATTATTTGTCAAAAGGGTTTTTTAGAGATCCAGGAACTTTGAACAGGATGAGATAACCCTTCTGGTCAGATCTCAGGGTTACTGCAGCACCAGCTACCTGAATGTTGGACTGTTTTTGATTCATGTTTAATTAAGGACGACATATCGTTCAAACCCTCCATCCACTTTTTTAAATCCATTAAATACATTTTGTTGTCTACTTGAAGTCTGTAAGAGTGCAGAAATATGAGTCTTTCCTCCTGCTGCTTGGATATCTTTATATCCTGTTTGGTTATATTTTTCAACCTGTTCAGTTTTCTGTATTTTCTATGACATTTTCTGAGTTTTTACATCTAATTATTTGCGACAAAACAGATATAAGGTCTGGATTTACCGACTACATTTTGCTGGTTTTTATTCTCCTCTGGTTCTGGATCAGACTCTGGCTCCAACAAGGCTGGGTGGACAAGTCTTCCCTTGCTGACGTCTTTTAATTTCTCAATAAAAAGTTTCTGCGCAGCTATATAGCCCTAAAGCCCTCTATCAAACTGGAATGAACCGGACTGTGACCTGGAGAGTGGCGAGGTGTGAAGCACCTCCTTTACATTTAAAGAGACGGCCTCAAAACGAGTTGATCTGAGACACACCTCAGAAAAGGGGCGGGGCTTGTGAAGTTACAATAAGGAGGAATTCAGACCAAAGCGCTACAGTTTCACATTATACAGTATAGACCCTAACTGAAGGATTAACATGTGAAAAAGAAGAATTTAAAAGCACTGTGTGTCTACACGTAAAGAAATTAGAAGAAGTCCTTGACTGGCATTTGCTGCTTCAGTCTATGAGCCTCTTTGGTTGTGTGATGACCTCCTCTTTGTTTAATTTAAAGTTGCTTAAAGTAAGTTTCTTCATCTTCTTTCTCTTTTTCACAAAGATAAACCAGCAGCAAGCACTTTTTTCTTTACTATATTTCTTTTTTATTCCTACCCTAATTTTTAATTATAATTTTCTGGTTTTATAATTAAGCCTTTCTTTGCCTGCTCAGGACTGAAGATCTACAGAACTTTCTCATAAGTGTGAGTCAGCAGTGCTGCTACCTGACGGAGACTGTTCAGGATGTCGTCAGCCGCTTCCCTCGTCACACCTCTCAGGTACGTGTCGTTTTCACGCCTTTGTTGCTACGCAGCTTCTGATGTCCAGCTCTGACAAACCCTCTGATTCTCTGACAGCAGATAGTTGTAAGATTTATAAGCTCTCTTCGTACTGGTTGACTTGTCTTGGCGAGGTCTTCAGAATGCTCTATGGTTCTGAGATGTCACAAGTTACTGAGCAGGGACCAGCCTTCTGTAAACCTGTTTATCAAATGACAAGAATATTAAAGCTTTTTGATAACATTTAGTTCTTAATTGTTGTGCTGATGCTACTTATGTTTAGATGATCTAAATTTATATTTTTAGTTTTTCGTATCCGCCCCTTCAAACGGTTTTGAGATTTTAAATTCTATTAAACTTGAATGGTGATGAAATATACTGTCTTTTTTTCTATCAGGTGTTCATTTTTAAGATAAAGATGTCTGGTTTTTCATGCAGTTGGTCTTTTCTTTGGACCCAAAGAAAGAAGCTCAGTCTGTGTGTAACCAGCTGATAGTAGAAACTAAAGATCTGCAAAAAGAAATCATCTGCCTCCGGAGTCTGCTGTGCCAGGTCAGCACAAAAACTCACACAATACAGAAGCCATGCTTAGAACTTAATAAAACATCAAAACTATTGTCATTAATGTCTGTTAGCAGTTTTATGTTTTAATGTTTTGAAGAGAAGTATTGTGTGTACGAGTCACTTGAAATACTTTTCACTCAGCTGGAACCGAAGTGTGTTTCTTATGAACACAACATAAGCAGAATGCTCTGACAGCTATGTGCAGGACCTCTTGCATGTGTGCACCTGACTCTTGATGCACGTGTGCATTTGCTTTTACAAGAAGAGTCGATCCTGGCAGGACAAGATCCTCACAGCCCATAAGTCAGCACCGCCGTGACACTGACCTGTCAGCACGCAGACGCTGAGGCCGAGGGATGAGGGGGATGGGCGGGGGGGGACACAGGTCGGAGTTTGAGAGAGGAGATGTTGGTACAGTAAGATACAAGGAAAACAATTAAAACCAGTTTAAATCTTCCAACAATCAGACTCTCTTCCAGGCCCCAGCAGAATTCCTCCCTTTACACATGCACTTTAAACCAAGCACAGAATGTAAATTTGTTGATGAAAGCCACTTTATTTAGACATATTTACTGTTGGGTCTCTCATTTTACATGTTTAGACATTTAACTGTTGTTGGACTGCATCAGTTTTGACCCTGATGCTTTACTTTGAGCTTCATCTTCTGTTAGGACCAGTGTCCCTCACTGCCATCCAGTGTTACAGAAAGATTTCCAAAGGTAAAAGAAATGTGCTTTAAGAAAGTTATTTGAGTGAAGTTAGCAATGGTAAATGGACTGTACTTATATAGCGCTTTTCTATCCATCCAGGACACTCAAAGCGCTTCACACTTCAATCTGTGTCCCCATTTTAATAATGCACCAGATCTTTACTCTTGCAGAGTTGCTAAGGAGGTCATGGGAGTTTGCCTCTCCAGTCTACATGTGTTTTGTGGACCTGGAGAAGGTTAATGACTGTTCCTCAAGGCGTTCATTGGTGGGTGCTGCGGGAGTGTCTGGGTTGTGATTCAGTCCCTGCAGAACCAAAGCAGGAGATGTGTCCACATTCTTGGTACAAAGTCGAGCTTGTTCTCAGTGCAGGGCAGTGAGGCTGTCCCCTTGTCTCTGATCCTGTTTATAGTGTTTATGGACAGGATCTCAAGGCACAGTCGTAGAGAGGAAGGTGTCTGGTTTGGGAACCTCAGGGTCTCATCTCTGCTGTATGCAGATGATGTGGTTCTATTGTCATCTTCAGGCTAAGACTTTCAGTGTACACTGAGGCGGTTCTCAGCTGAGTGTGAAGCAGCTGGGATGAAGGTCAGTTCCTCTAAGTCTGAGGTCATGGTTCTCTACTGGAAAAAGGGTGGAATCCCCATCTGTGTCGGGGGAGAGTCTCTACCTCAAGTGGAGGAGTTTAAGTATCTGAGTGTCTTGTTCACAAGCGATGGTAGGATGGAGCGGGAGATGGATCAACAGAATGGAGCCTCGTCTTCAGTAATGAGGGTGTTGCTACAGTCAGTCCTGGTGAGGAAAGACAAAGCTCTTGATTTACTGGTCTGTCTTTGTTCCAACCCTCACCTATGGTCATGAGGTGTGGATCATGACCGAAAGAACAAAATCCAGATACAAGCAGCTGAAATGAGTTTCCAGGTTCAGCCTTAGAGATAGGGTGAGGAGCGCCGTCATCTGGGGTAGCCAGAGTAGAGCTGCTGCTCCATAATGAAAGGGGTCAGTCGAGGTGGTTCAGGCATTTGATTAGGACGCCTCCCTTTAGAGGTGTTCGGGCACATCTCACTGGTAGGAGACCCTGGGGAAGACCCAGGGCTCGCTAGAGGGATTATGTATCCTCTCTGGCCTGGGAATGCCTCGCGGTCTCCCAGGACGAGCTGGAAAGTGTCTTGGAGGAGAGAGAGGTCTGGGGTCAGATTTATAAAGGATTGCATGGAAACCATACTAAAAATGAACGTACGGCCAAAAGGCGAAAATGGCATACGCCAAAAAAAATTCTGATTTATAAAACAATGCGTACACACGTTTCTGCGCACCTTTCATTTATAAATCACAGCTGCACCTCAGAGTTCGCACACAAGGTCCTGCCTCAGGTTCTACCCTCTACTCGCCCACATTCAACCATAAACTGTCAATGTAAAGTACCTCATGAATGTTAAGATGTATCAGCTGATCAATGTCAAAAAAAAGTGATTGGCCGACTCAGATTCGCGCTCCGAGGATGACAGGTGCTGACTGACAACTGCTCACATGAACAGAATGTCTGTAACTGACAGATTTTCCCTGATTTTGCAGGTTTACAGATGTTTAGAGAAATGTAATGATTTTTATCAAAAACTCAGCTTCAAATTAATTTTCTCTCAGAGCCTGCTGGACGATAAAAACTAAATAAAATTAAACAAGTCAGATAAACTTAGAAATAATTTCATCACTCGTCTCCCCGTCCTCCCCCTCCTCTGTTATCTGCGGCAGACCCCCCCCCACCACCACCACCACCACCACACACACACACCTCGCGCGTGACAAGTACGGATTTTAAAAAGTGAAGTTTTATAACATTCACACTGGTGAGGGTGGGCGCGCCCTGCGAGTACCCAAAGCGTGAAGCCGTGCTGTTGAAATGTGTCTTGTCGGGGAGGGGTCAGGGTCATGAGGAAGAAGGAGATGAATGGAGTTGCACGTGGGAACCTTTATTTAAGATTTAAGGTTTGTATTTCAAAGGTTCAGCAGTAGAAGCATAAATATTATTGTTAAGAAAACTAAAGTCGATCTAAAATCTACGTCTGATTCTGAAGGTAAATTAAATATCTGACAGTGATCATTACACAGTGTGGCTATAATTCTTCACTTCACCATCTGTGTCGCAGCTTCCCGTCTCCAAAATGAGCGTACGCATGGGTCAGAGCTGGCTGAGGCACCGCACATTTTCACGTCAAGTTTGGATTTTATAAATCACAACCTTTGCATGAAAAGTGGCGTACGCAAGTTTTATAAATCCGACCCCAGGGCTTTTCTCTGCCTTCGTGACCCGACTACGGATAAGTGGCAGAAGGTGGAGATGCAGTCTGTCATAACAGCAACATTCATTCCGTCAGTACTGCATTGTTTGGGGTCTTACTCATCCTGGTCTGTGATAACAGAAAAATGTATGTAATGCAAAAATATTTTGAGATTTATTTTAGGTTTTAAGATGAAAGAGTTGCAGCTGCTTTGGTCAAACCTTGTAAAAGACACAATCTCATGCAAAACTGTGAGATCTCGTGTTGATGCTTGAAGGATGTGTTAAAGGGGTGGCTGTGGTAGAGTGGTTAGGGGAGTCGTCCTGGAACCGGAAGGTCACTGGTTCGATCCTCGTCCAGTCGACTCAGTCGTTGTGTCCTTGGGCAAGACACCTTACCCGCCTTGCCTACTGATGGTGGTCAGAGGGTCCGGTGGCGCCTGTGTATGGCAGCCCCGCCTCTGTCAGTGTGCCCCAGGGCAGCTGTGGCTACAATCGTTTTCCATCATCAGTGTGTGAATGAGAGTGTGAATGGGTGAATGTCTGTAGTGTGAAGTGCTTTGAGTGTCCTGGATGCATAGAAAGGCGCTATATAAGTACAGTCCATAAAGGTAACTTTTATCTACTACCACACCAAAGTTTAGACTGGAATCTGATTATTGTGATTTTGTGATGGCGAAGGTTTTGTAGCCATGGAGCTTGAAATTGGATTAAAATCAAAACTATTTAATCCATCCATTATTTTAATCCACTTCTTCCTTTCAGGGTCACGGGGGTCACTGGTGCCCATATCAGCAGTCACTGTGCCAGTCCATCACAAGGTTTATTAAAAAGTTAAAAGTAAAAGTCATCTCAAATATACATTAGAGAATTTTAGCAAAATAGTGATTTAAGGCTTCCATGTGGGACTTCTGGTTGGTGAAGGCCCCATCACACTCTTACATCAGTGTGTGAATGGCTGAGTGACTGTAGACGTAAAGCATTTTGGGAGGGACTTGATAATGTACTTTATAAGTTCAGTGTATTTATTTACCATTTAGATTCAAATGAGTAATTTAATCATAACAATTTTCACATATTGTCTAAAACATTATAATGAGGCCACAAATTTGTCATTAAAACAGCACCAGTTTCACAAGAGAGAAAACAAACATTCAGTTGTTATTTTCACACTCATGATATGAACCATTCAACAACACATCTCAGAACTGAGCAGAGCTGTTCAACATCAACAGCTGTGTTTATGCTGTTTTTCCTGATGTGTAGACTGCCTGTTCCATAGGCATTAATGCACCCCCATACCAACAGTGAGGCAGATTCTTAATCAGGGTCTGCTCTCTTGTAGAGAGGATGATGCACGTGTGGTTTAAAAATGCAGAATGTCACAATTTGATCTGTCTGACCACAGAACACTTCTCCACTTTGTGGGTCGTCCTTCTTTGTATGATAGAGCTTTAATCAGCATCAGTGGATGGTGCAGAAGCAGACCTGGTTTTAATGCAGTGGCTGAAGATTGAGCTGTAGATGAAGGGAGATTCAGTGACTTGTGAATTTTCTGTTGAATAATGGGTCTCATGCAAGAACCGTTCGTACACACAGATTTGTTCTTAAGTTGTGCGTACGAGTGATTTAGTAGAATTTGTGTCATTCACCAATGTTTTCGTATTCTAAGATTTTCTTCAGATATGAACAAAATTCACGAGTGGTCCAGACCTGTCGTATATTTTACGAGCAGTCAGTCTGCTGTTATCCAGACGGGTTTTCTTCACTGAGAACTTTATATTTCATTAGTTTGAAGATATTTCGCGTTCAAAATAAATCACACTCCATAATTATGTTGACAATAGGCTATTCTGTTTGACCTGGAATTAGATTTTAAATGTAACTGACATAAATAGGTTAGATTAAATTAAACTGGTTGTTAATGCTGTTGTATAACACTACAATATTAATATGAAGATCTCAAACTAAAAAACAACTTAAATTATGCGTTAATTGAAGTTTGGAGAAATTTTAAAATGCTTCTTTTCAGAACCGCAGCTGACACTTGAGACGGTCGGGGGTGGGGGGTAGCGGTTGCCGACTGCCCCTCTGAATGAGTGGAACATGTAACACAGTTGTTTATACTGATGTTAAAAATATTTGACCAAAGAAAAACCGGAGCAGGACTACAGAGAGGGATAAATATGATTTAGATTTTTATTTCTGTGACTGTAACGACCCACAGGGGTCATTTTGTTCCTCAATTAAAGCAGATCCTTTAGTTCCACAGCTCATGCTGCTAAAAATGACTTTTTGTTTTTGTGGAACTCCGAGAGCAGAACTTCAATCTCCGAACTCGTAAAGTTTTTCTTTTTTACTTTGCAATGTCATTTATGAATGGACACTTCCTTGTATGTGGGGCAGGAAACATAGCCTTATATGATGTTTTTGGGGTGGTAATTATTAGGGGTCGACCGATACATCGGCCGGCCGATATTTTTGGCCGATATTCACGTTTTTCCTTTGTATCGGTATCGGCCGATACGCGCCTGCTCTGGCCGATCCAGCAGCCATGCTCTGGGCTCACGTGCGCGCATCCATTACAGCTCCCTCCCCGGTGGAGAGCGGGTGGTGATTTGTGAGACAGAGCACAAATAACAACAAAGGTAAGTTTTCAACTTTAAACTTATTTTAACTGTCTGATTT
>NW_013952469.1:313927-324889 GCF_001266775.1 Austrofundulus limnaeus
TATATATTGTTGTTTTACGTTGAGACCTGTGTAACATTTGTTATTGTTATCATTGTTAATGGAGGAAGAAAAGTTAGTATCGGCTTCAAGAATCGGCCCAAAAATATCGGCTGCTCGTATCGGCGTATCGGTTAGACTGATTTTTAAAAAATCGGTATCGGTATCGGCCTTCAAAAACCTGTATCGGTCGATCTCTAGTAATTATGTAAATCACCTCTCTGGTGCACGAGCAGCTGGATACACATTCATCACAGTTTACTCCTCATTTACACACTTTTCCTGAAGATAGAAGAGTTTGTTGAATCTGACAAAAGTGACAAATTTAGAATAAGAATACGAACATGTTCCTGCATGAGGTCCATTATTCTGAAAAAATTGATCCACAATATGAGATAGTTTGAGTAATGAACCTTTGACCAGGTTTCGACAAGATTTTATTTTTTTACCTGCCCTGTCGGGCAGGTGACAACAAATGTTACCTGCCCGACATGAAAAGTTACCTGCCCGAAACAAAAATGTTCAAATTTTGATAAAATAAGAAAAACGTGTACTGTACTTTGTACTACAAAAAGATTAACATGGTTATACAGAGGTACAGTATATAATATATGACAATCTGATTAAACAGATGCAAACATTTTAGACTGAGTTACTAACAGTCAATTGTATTATCAAGAACATCTTCAAAAACCTTTTTAGAACTTTGACCAGTGTTTCCCTTAGACCACGTGTCAAACACAAGGCCCGTGGGCCACATTTGGCCCGCGAGTGGCTCCCGTGTTGCCTGCCAAGGGGGTCCCCCCACCAATTTTTTTTAACAGGAAATTTGTTTCTTATATCAATGTTAAACTTTTAATTTATGGTTAAATGCAACAAAATTAATTTAATAAAAATAAATGAAATAAAAATAAATTTAAAAATTCCTGTCCCTGAGCTGTTGGCTTGAAGTAACTGAGCAATTTATTTGGATAGTGCAGTATTAATGTCTGAAAATAAGCTGCTTTAAAGTCGCCACGAAACATAAACTAAATCTGCCATAATGCAGCTACTCACTAGAAACTCATCAGTGAGTAAAACATTTTTGTTTTACTTTTAATAATATTTCTGTATTTATTTCAGATTTAGTCAGTCATACATTCTTATCAGTGTTTAAAAGAGGACGTGTTAAAACTCTGTTTAGTCAATGTTAAACATAAAACATCAAAGTTCATTACAAGTGGCCCTTCGAGGGCCACCATAACTCTCATGTGGCCCTCGGTGAAAATGAGTTTGACACCCCTGCCCTAGAGTATTGGCCTTGAGTGTGGGGTTTATGAAAACAGAATGATCAACAGCAGCAGCTTTGTTTTAAATACAATTTACAGAACATGAAAAAGTCTGAAATTTGCAATAATTAAATCTTATATAGTGAATCTCATATCCAAAGATACGTTTAAGATATCTTGAACTGGAGTCTCCACACAACATGATGATAAATCTAATGTTATTCATACAATTCAGAATATAATTAGAGATATCTTAAATAGGTATTTTGAATTGTCAAAATATGAGATGTCTATTTATTTGTTTTTCGTTCATTCATAAAAACAAAACCATCTATGAACAGCATTAAAAAAAAAACAAAGTAAATCATATCCTGAAGTAAAAGGGTGCAGAGTGAAGTAAAAAAAACTTATCATATTTGCCTCTTATTTTCAAAAATCAACTTCAACAAACAAACAAGCTCAAGCTGGAAAGTTCTCCAAATTAAAAGAAAATAAGTAAATAAAACAAAATAATACATTTTATTATTTTATCCTAAATAACTAATATGTCTAATTTAGTCATAAAACAATTTCAGATAACTAGAATATAAGTGTGGTGAAGCCAAATAAATGATATATCGGCCTGCCATAAAATGAGCTTTTGACCCACTGCTCCTCTCATCTTCATCATCATCTTCATCAGAGCAGAAGCCGACATTAGCGAGATGGATTTATGACTGAACAAACGTCCACATATTTTTTTCATCTCTGCGGGTAACAGTACATTAAAAAACGTTTCTTTTCCTCCGGAAACACGGGTGGGAGAAAAGCTGTGGTTGTTAACTTCTCTCTGTGCAACGTGCAGCAGGAAGGAGGGAGGAAGTGATCCTGTGACACGACAGTAAGATGTAACTTTTCTACAGCAGGAGGGAGGGGGACATTTTGACGATTTATTCTCTCTTTACGTGTTTTAAAACGCCATATTTCTTCATTTGTTTTCAGAATATTTTGAATAAATGGCCCTATAAAAAATAAAAGAAATTGTTTACCTGCCCGGTCGGGCAGGCATTGGGACACACCCACCTGCCCGACAATGGGTTTTACCTGCCCCGGGCAGTCGGCCAATAGGATCTGTCGAACCCTGCCTTTGACCATCGTTACTTTTGATTGATTCTGTCTTTACGTCATTGGTTATAAGAAGTGTGCAGCTGTTATTTGTGCCTCATATCTGTTCGTTAAATAACGCTGGGTGGGAAGTGTTAACGGCTGCCTCTGGCTTTTATTTTCTTTCTGTGGGAACGGCCTCAGCAGAACAGAACATTCACTTCTTTGTAAGCATTCAGGAAGTCTTAAGAGATCTGGGAAGAAAAGTTTGAGCCGTGTAGTTTTTAACTTTCTCACATGACTGGGATCTGGCTTTATGGTGCGTCACCCTGTGACACAGCTCAGGACCTGGACCAGGACTGGACGCTCCACTTGGCCTGTGAATCCTGGAGGATTTGGCACAGGAAGTCTGAGTGACTCAGGTGTGCGAGTCACTCTGTGGTGGTGCAGTGGGCCCAGACGTGCCCTCAACCTGAGCCTGTGTCATTTAGATACCAGTGAGTGAACAGAACGGTTCCTCCCAGTCGGGCCTAAAAGGAAGGTTTCCACGTGCTGTAATCCAGGCTGAGTTAGCCTCTGCTTCCTGTCTGAGGCTTTTTAGAACCTGATTTAAGGACTTATTACGGTGAAGTGTGTTGATCTCAGTTTGTTGTTTTCTCTCAGATGGATGAAGCCAGAGATTGTTATCGGCTTCCTCAGGCGTCGTCCTCTCAGAGCTGGAGCAGCTGGTTTGTGACGGGCGCTGCTGTGAGCGTGCTCGGAGCCACCGTCCTCTTCCTTTTCTGCAGAACTGCTGGTGGCGAGGTTTACCTGTGTTAAACCAGAGTTCATGCCAACGTTTGCTTTGTTACTCATGTTCAGCTGTAAAATTTGTTTTTGTCTTTAAGAACTGTTTAAAGAGACTAAAGTATTTTTGTTTCTTAGCTCCTAATAACTTGTTGCAGTCTCAATTCATTTGTAGTTATATTTGATATTTTAGGGCTTTAAAATATTCAAATTGTTTTTTTTTTTTTTTTTTTTTTTTTTTTTTTTTTTTTTTAGACAAACACACAAATGGACCCTTTAAAGGGAGAGTTAGTATATTATCAGTTTGTGGAGGATGGAACAGTTTGTGCAGCCTGGGCTAAACCAAACATACCAGTGAGAAAGAACGCTGCGTCAGCTAATAAAGGGATCCATGATTACTTGTAACAGACTTTATTTGATTAGCGTTTATTTTACCTCTAAAATAAAGTCTGTAAAAATACTGTGCACTGTTTAGTTTTTATATATTTTTTAAAATATATTGTCACACAGAACCATTTTATTTACATGCAAAGCATTCTGGATAAATGTTGACGTCAACTAGATTGTTGTTGTGAGGATGCTAGCGAGCTATATCCACCCTGAAGGTTAATCTTGGACAATATCTGATGATCGACTCTTTTAAATGAAACCAGAGAGCGTTGACAGAGAGGAGAAGGTAGAAATGACTCAGCCTGDAACTGAAAATATGGATGGAGGACAACAGAGCTGCTTCATGGAAGAASAACCTCAGCTYAGCCTGTTAGCTTTAGCGTTAGCACTGACGCTATATCGCCACAAACATGTATTAGCTCGGTGCTAGCATGAAAGCTAAAAAGCTAAACTGAGGTCCTCCATGTACATGATGGAGAAGAATGTAGAAATGACTGAGGGCAGCTGTAGATCCTCCTCTGATCCTCTCCATCCCAGAACTCTTTAATACAGCTCATACAGTAGTTGTGTCCACAGGGAATAGTCACTGGATCCTTCAGGAGATCCAAGCAGATGGAACAGGAGAACTCAGGTTCTTCTTCCATGAAGCAGCTCTGTTCTCCATCATTTTCATTTGCAGGCTGTTATTTCTACCTTCTCCTCTCTGTCAACTCTCTCTGGTTTCATTTAAAAAAGCTGATTGCCAGATATTATCAGAGATTAACCTTCAGGGTGGATATAGCTCGCTCACTGCCTCGCACCAATGACTTAGTTGACGTCATCATTTACTCAGAATGCTTTTGCAGTGTAAATAAAATGGCTCTGTATTGTAAAAACTCTGTAAAAATAAATAAAAAACTAAACAGCCTACAGTATTTTACAGTCTCTTTATTTGACAGTTAAAATAAAAGTTTATCAAATAGTCTAATGTTACAAGTAATCATGGATCCCTTTAAACCTCTAGACTTTTGCTTGACTCTATAGTTTTTCACTATATTCTCAATGTTTGTGCTGAAAATGCTGGATGTTTTTGGGATCAGAAGGACTTAAACATTCCCAGAAAATATCAACATGTTCTGCACACGAGCATTAGCATAACGGCAACAGATTAAAAATGATTTAATATCAGCTGATGCAGCAATATTTATGATGCTGTCACTGTTAAACGATTGTATAAACCTGAAAAACTAAAGAAATGGCACACATTTGGTTAGTCATTAGCTTAGCTAGAACAAAGACTTGTATCTCTGACTGATGTCATGGTTCTAAAATGACCACACTGTCTCTTTAAATCATCTCAGCTTTTATTCAGCAGCTCTGAACTGTTGCTGCAAACATCTCCTTTGTTTTTCTCCATTTGTTCAAAGGGATCAAATGATCCTGAAACCTGCATGCTGGTTAAATCAGTTAAACCTGAATCAATACAGTTCAGTTCACATTAGTTATCAACTCTGACATAACTCTTTATGTTTTGGTTCAGTCTTTGTTGTCAGATTTTATTTGATTAAAACTATAAATTTGGTGACATTAATCTGTAAACACATCAACGCTTGTGTGAGATCGGATCTGTGCTGGACAAACTACAGCTGCTGCTGTGATAACAATGTTGTGTTCAATAAAGTGAAAAGTGCAGAGAGACTTGGTGCCTTGTTTTTCTGCTTTTCATCCACAGAGATTATGAGAAAAATCCAATTTACCCATTAATCTCATCTGGCCCGGGTCTCAGGACCTCCAGATCAAAGATGGAGGAAATGCTGTTTGACAGAACCTCAGATTTCCTCCAGGAACTTCAAACAGATCAACAGATAATCCAGTGGAAACGGGCACATCACCTTTAGGTGCTGCTGTGGGAGAACAGTGGTGCCCATACATAAACACTGAATCATCTATAATATTAACTCTGCTATGAGTCACCAGCAGTGCCTTTAACATAACTTTTAATCTCTGCAGATTACACAGTTCAGGTGTTGAAATGTTAACATTTTGTTCATTTAGATCAGGAGGGTCAAATTGATACAAGGGGGCCAAAATTCAAAACTTGGTCCAAACCAAGAGCCAGTTTCTGTCAGTATTTATTGATGAAATGTTATATGAACAATTAATCTTATAGAAATACAAATAAACTTCATCAAATGTGTTCTGTAGCATTTAGATGTTAAAACATATATAACCTAACAGATAAAGAATAAAACGGATTACTTCTTAAGCCTTACAACAGTTTTTTTCATTTATTCTTAGAGATACATATCAAAATCAACAAAAACCTAAAATCCCTTGCTAAAAATCCAGTTATTTGACTTTAAAAGAAGAAAAAAATATAGAAAAAACAAAGTGTCATTTTAACACTGAGTTGAATTTAACTTTCAGATATTTGGTCCCACTCGAAATTAGTGTAAAATGTACTTTATAGCCAGTGTCAACCTTTCAGAGTTAATTTTACTCATTTTAGTGTCCAAAATTGGATGAAAATTTTAAAAAATACTATCTGGTGTGCACCAGATAGTATTGCTCTCATTGGCGCAGCAGCTTGCTGACAGTAGCCGCATAGCCTTTCCACCTGCAGTTACTGGATGTTTATGATTTCCCTGACAACAGTGTAGCTTTGCTAAAGCTAGCCAACTGCCTTCAGGCTTTTATCTCAAAAAGTACTGAACAGATTTACTTACGTGGACAAAATTATTGGTGCCCCTCGTATAATAAAAGAAAAACCCACAATGGTCACAGAAATAACTTGAATCTGACAAAAGTATAAATAAATAAAAATTTTACGAAAATGAACAAATGAAATTTAGACATTGTTTTTCAACCATGCTTCAACAGAATTAAAAAAATAATAAAACAGGCCTGGACAGAAACAATGGTTGTTGCACAATCTTTTGATGGAATGTCACCTCTGGTGGGGAAGGATCCTGAGCTGTGTGAGGCTGAGAGGTTTCGACTAGATATAGTTAGACTCACCTCGACGCACCGCTCTGGAACCAGTCTCCTCGAGAGGGGTTGGACACGCTTCCACTCTGGAGTTGCCCATGCTGAGAGGCGCCGAGCAGGAGTGGCCATACTTATTGCCCCCCATGCCTGTACGTTGGGGTACACCCTGGTGAGCGAGAGGGTAGCCTCCCTCCGCCTACGGTTGCGGGGATGGGTCCTGACTGTTGTTTGTGCCTATACGCCTAACAGCAGTTCAGATTACCCACCCTCTCTGGAGTCCTTGGAGGAGGTGCTGGAGAGCGCTTCTAATGGGGACTCCCTCATTATGCTGGGGGACTTCAACGCTCACGTGGGTAATGACAGTGAGACCTGGAGAGGCGTGGTTGGGAGGAACGTCCCCCTCCCCCAATCTGAACCCGAGCAGTGTTTTGTTAGTGGACTTCTGTGCTCGTCAAGGATTGTCCATAACGAACACCATGTTCAAACATAAGGGTGTCCATATGTGCTCTTGGCACCAGGACACCCTAGGCTGCAGTTTGATGATTGACTTTGTTGCCTCATCTGATCTGCGGCCGCATGTCTTGGAAACTCGGGTGAAGAGAGGGGCGGAGCTGTCAACTGACCACTACCTGGTGGTGAGTTGTCTCCTGCCGGTCAGACTTGGCAGACCCAAACCTATAGTGAGGGTCTACTGGGAATGTCTGTCAGAGTCTCCCGTCAGACGGAGCTTAAACTCACCTCCGGGGGAACTTCAAACATGTTCCGGGGGAGGTGGGGGACATTGAGTCCGAGTGGGCCATGTTCCGTGCCTCCATTGTTGAGGCGGCTTACCTGAGCTGTGGCCGTAAGGTTGGCAGTGCCTGTCGTGGCGGCAACCCTCAAACCCGCTGGTGGACACCGGGGGTGAGGGATGCAGTCAGGCTGAAGAAGGAGTCCTATCGGGTCTTTTTGGCCTGTGGGACTCCAGAAGCAGTGGATAGGTATCTGCAGTCCAAGCGGATTGCGGCTCAGGTGGTCGCTGAGGCAAAAACTCGGGCGTGGGAGGAGTTCGGAGAGGCCATGGATAAAGACTTCCATACGGTTTCAAGGCGATTCTGGTCCACCATCCGGCGTCTCAGTGGGGTGGGGGAGCGGTTCGCCACCAACACTATATGGAGGGGATGGTGCGCTGCTGACCTCAACTCGGGACATTGTGGGTCGGTGGGCGGAATACTTTGAAGACCTCCTCAATCCTACCGACATGTCTTCCCATAAGGAAGCAGAGCCTGAGGACCCTGGGTCAGACTTCAATCTCTGGTGCTGAGGTCACTGAGGTGGTTAAAAAGCTCGGTGGTAGGGCGCAGGGGGTGAATGAGATTCGCCCGGAGTTCCTTAAGGCTCTGGATGTTGTGGGGTTGCATTGGTTGACGCGACTCTACAACATCACGTGGACATCGGGGGCAGTTCCTCTGGATTGGCAGACTGGGGTGGTGGTCCCCCTATTTAAAAAACATTTTGTCCACGTGTGTACATGAAACTTTTAGAAAATGTTTATTACACAACCGAGAACAACAAATTAAAGTTTAAAACATATCAGAGCACAAGCTGGGTAGCGGCTTCAATTGAATTATCATGCTACAGAAAAAACACTCTGCGGTTTTCTCAGATGTTTGTTTACTCTCTTTCCTGGATAACAGAAGAGGGGATTGGGGTGCAGAGTGGGCTCACCCCTGTTGCAGGGCTCCTTTGTAAAGTATGAAAAAATAAATAAAACCCACGTCGTTTTAATGAAACTTTCAGGGAGCGACCGCTGACAGAAAACTGATCCTAATTGCACGGCTGGTTAGTTGGAGTTTGGTTTTCTAAGATCTAATATATTCCCCTCTCCTGTTGTCAAATAAATCACACTAAAAACAAAAGAAAGTTTCAGGAAATGTTTAACGCACCACAGAGATCAGCTGATTAAAGTTTGAAACATGTCTGTTAGCAACTGTTAGCAATGTCTTTGTCGACCACCAGCTACAGCCTGGATCTCCATGGAGCAGAGCAAGAGCCTCCTCCTGGTCAAAGCTGGACAGGGAGCCAGGCTGACCACTTGGGCTCTGCTTTCCGGGGGAGGAGCCAAACCCACTGTGCCTAAATGCATATTATCAGGCACACAAATAATTGATAAGTGTCTTCCAACTTACTAGGAGGTAGAGAAGGGACAATCTGCAGACAGTATAGGGCTGATAACCTCTAATAACGGCCATTAAATGGACTGACAACATTCAAAGTAGTTGATTTCAGCAGAAAGTGTGGAGTCTGAGTCAACAAATCATTTGAATGGATTAATCAAAGTGAAGAAGATCAGACTCTGAGTCAGACCACTCTGTTACTCTGTTAGAGGAGCACTTCAGCCATACCGTCCATTCTCAGCTCAGCTCCCATATGGACCTGACTCTGGACCAGAGACAAAACTAAAGGAACTTTAAATAAAATGTTTGTTTTTGGAATAAACTGGGATTATTTCTGCAACAACACACCTGCCTGTCTTTCAGCTTTCATCAGCAGACAATAATCTAAGTGACTAAAACATTTACTGTCATTTAAAAAGATCAAAACTATAAACTCCAGTTGAATCTTCAGAAAGCTATAATTCTGCTTCAAACTGTTCCTCCTTCTAAAATGAAAAGGGTAAAAAGCTGTTCTGTCTCTTTGAGTTCAGCTGCAACAGTTTATTTCCTGGTTCCTCCCCTTTAACAGATCTGACAGCTCAAACTGACACCAGGAAGTAAAAGTGAAGCAAAACTGGGCTCGGCTTCTTGTGGAACGCATTTAGTTGTTTTGTTTCCAGTTCTTTAGAGGTGAAACTAGCAGCAAGAAACCAAATGGATTCAAAAATGTTCTCCTGTTCCATCTGTTGGCATTCCTTGAAGGATCCAGTGACTATTCCCTGTGGACACAACTACTGTATGAGCTGTATTAAAGAGTTCTGGGATGGAGAGGATCAGAGGAGAATCTACAGCTGCCCTCTGTGCAGGAAGGACTTTGAACCGAGGCCTGTTCTGGTAAAAAACAGGTTGTTAGCAGAGTTGCTGGAGGATCTGAAGGAGCTGACCGAGCCGGAGGCCAGTCGACGACAAATCCAGCAGAGAATCCAGGTGCGACAGCAAGATGTGAAGCTGCTCGAACAGGACATGGAGGCCATCTTCTTGCAGCTGATCTATCTCCTCCAGAAAAGCTCTGATGTGATACAGCAGCTCAGATCCCAGCAGGAAACTGAAGTGAGTCGAGTCAAAGAGCTTCAGGAGAAGCTGGAGCAGGAGCTGACTGAGCTGAATAGGAAAGACGACCAGCTGGAGCAGCTCTCACACACAGAGGATCACAAGCAGTTTCTCCACAACTACCCCTCAGTGTCAGCACTCAGTGAGTCTCCACACTCATCCAGCATCAAGACTCGTCYTCTCACATACTTTGAGGACGTGACAGCAGCTGTGGAGGAGCTCAGAGACAAACTACAGGATGACCTGAGGGACACCTGGACAAACATCTCACTGAGAGTCTCTCAAGTCCACGTTCTGCTGTCACAACCAGAACCAGAACCAAAGAGCAGAGATGGATTCTTAAAATATTCACAAGAAATCACTCTGGATCCAAACACAGCAAACAGACGCSTGTTATTATCTGATGGAAACAGAAAAGCTACATTGATAGAACAACAACAGTCTTATCCTGATCATCCAGACAGATTCACTGATTATAATCTTCAGGTTCTGAGCAGAGAGAGTCTGAGCGGACGTTGTTACTGGGAGGTGGAGTGGAGCGGGGTAGCTGTTAATGTTGCAGTTTCATACAAGAATATCAGCAGAGCAGGAAGATCATATGATTGTTTCTTTGGATGCAACAACAAATCCTGGGTCTTCCGATGTGACTCAAAGAGTTACTGCTATATATTTAAACACAATAAGTCCATAACTCAAGTCTCAGGTCCTGTTTCCTCCAGAATCGGAGTGTACCTGGACCACACAGCAGGTGTTCTGTCTTTCTACAGCGTCTCTGAAACCATGACCCTCCTCCACAGAGTCCAGACCACCTTCACTCAGCCCCTCCACGCTGGAGTTGGGGGTTTTTATGATTCTTCAGCTGAGTTCATGAAACTGAAATAGTCCAAATCTACTTGAAGTCCTGTTGGTCAGAATCTGTTCTGTTTTACAGTTTTTGTTCTCTTATTGTTGGATAATCTGTCTGCTGCACAGAGATTATACAAAACAAACATGGATTAAAAAAGACAAACTGTTAAACAGTCCAAACTGATTGTTGCAGTAAAAGGAAATATAAAAGTCACAGGTTTTTTTATTGGGTTTTCTGATTTATTTTTTAAAATAATGAAATTTAAAAATGTCATTTATTTCTTTTAATATATTTTCGGTTGTTCAATAATATGTTTTCAAATATTCAGTCATAGGTGCAGAAAAACAGCAGAAACAAAATTATTTGATTGAGATTGAAG
>NW_013952469.1:325932-329126 GCF_001266775.1 Austrofundulus limnaeus
AATTGCACAATAAATTATTTTGAGGTTGGTAAAAAAAAAAAAAAACGAGGACGATAAGTTTCATTTTCCTGCTTGTTCGTTTATTTTATCTCTCTCCCTCTCTGTGCTCCGGGGGCTGAGCAGACTACTCCCCTCCTGTTTTAGTGTCGGAGGGAGGAGTGAACTCTTGCGCAGTCTCTTACTTCTTTTAGCGTGAGCTCGTAGCAATGGTAGCAATAACAAACTAAAGAAACGTTGATGGGATTCTGAAAAATGGAGAAAGAATTGGTTTCAAAGCAGAACGCGGCAGCTGCAGTGTCGGAGCACTTGCAGAGCCTGAAATTCGCTGCGGGGAGACTGACAGAGAGAGAGAAGGGGAGGGGGTGGGGGCTCAAACTCCCCCGCCTGTGTACCTCCATGAACGAGGCAGACAGACACGCAACAAACTCCTCAAGACTTTACCCTGTAGCTCCCAAAAATAACAGGAAACTTAAAAGCACTGTGTTTTAAAACCCTGAACTTTCCTCCCCTGCAGTGCTCTGCTTGTCTCCTGTCCCATCCTCACACACGTTTGTTCTTCTATCCTCATGGGGGCTTTGCATTGACTTCCATTCATTTACCGGTATTTTCTATCACCTATTTGGCCCTAAACTAAGCCTAAACTTTACTTAGGATGTGAACTGGGCTTATGTCCCCATAAGAAACAGTGGGTCCTCACCAGGCTGTGTAGTTTGCTTCATCTCTAAAGAGATGCTGTTCTTTAATATTGTTTATTTACTGCTTCAGTTTTGTGTGTGGTGTTTATTTTACATTTTGTTGTTCTTTGTTTTTTAATTCAAGTACATTTTTGTTAGAGACAGAGAGTCCATTTTCTTAAAACATTCTTTAAAAATTAAAGTTTATGGATCTTTGAGAGGATGTACTTACATTATTACGCTTTTATAATTATTAGTTTTAAAATGGTCACCAGGCGATATTATCGCTTATCACAATAATTTTTGAGACAATTAATCGCCCAGCAAAATTTGTTATCATGACAGGCCTAGTTAGTGGTCAGGGTTAGGCTGTAGAAAATAATGGAATGAATGCCAAGTCCCCATAAAGATAGATGTACCAGATTGTGTTCTAAGTGCCCACACTTCCAAAAGTAGTGCAGAGTCTTGTGGTGAAAACAACGTGGGCAACTGCAACAGAAGTTGGTCTAATATATAGGGTGGTTGACTTCAGATCAGAGGTCTGAGGGTTCAAGTCCCTTTGTAGTTAACTCTCCAGTGTAAACAGTGAGCCTCATGCGAGAACCGTTCGTACGCACAGGTTTGTTCTTAAGTTGTGCGTACAAGTGATTTAGGAGAATTTGTGGCATTCACCAATGTTTTCATATTCTAAGATTTTCTTCAGATATGAACAAAATGTGGGCAGATTCAGGAGGACTAGAGCTTCCAAACTTTTATTACTACTTCTTGGCTAATAGGCTTCAATACATTTCCAAATGGTTATATCCTACCCCACTAGATGTAACTTGGTTAGATACAGAACAAACATTATGCCATAACATTATTTCAAACCTTCCATTTTTAGCACAAATATAAAGCGACGTGTTTGCTTTAAAAGCATCAATATCAGCTCATTGTTGACAGCTTGGTGGGAGTTTCTGAAAATGACAAAATCTTCACTAATCCCATGTAGACTAACACCCATCTGGAACAATCCTGACATACTACAACAAAATAATATGTTAGACTTCCCWGATTGGAGAGGTAAAMGAATTGAATACCTGGAACATATATATGAAGGTGTAGACTTTATTCCATTCAATAAACTAACAATACAACATGGTATTGATAAGAAACATTTCTTATATCAACAAATTAAGTCTATATAAAAAACAAATTTAAGCTTAATAAAATATTGTTAGAAACACCAGCAAGTGTATTAGAGTTCCTCTCTCTTAAATCTCCCAAATTACTATCTAAAACTTATATGAAACTCTCTAGAATAGATGACTCAATATCTCTTCCAGTTATAAAATGGCAGACAGACTTACTAATTAACTTTGACCAGAATACCTGGTCACAAATATGCTTAAAAACATTTAAAATGAGCAGAAACTCAAACTTACAATCAATACTACATAAAGTCCTTTATAGAGTACACTGTACAGGTCAGTGAATGTTCAGGATGGGATTAGCTTCTTCTAACAACTGCTCACAGTGCACAGGCGATACACCGGATAATTACAGTATATTCACGTGTTATGGTTGTGTCCACCTGTTCAGAGGTTCTGGTGTGAGTTTGCAAAGACTTGTCTAAGTGTCTGGGATGTAATATTTCATCCTCTCTGTCTGTTTGTTTACTGGGTCTTTTAGACAATGTCACTTTAGAGAAAAATATTATTTATTATTATTAATAGACCCACGCAACCCTGAAAAGGAGGAAGCGTGTACAGAAAATGGATGGATGGATGGATTATTATGAATAATTTTTATACAGCTTCTTCAATACCTTCGCTCGCCCCCTGCTAGCCTACGGCTGAGTCACAGGCATTCAGACACAATTCTCACCTAATGTATTTCAAAAGGTTATTTATGTGTTGAAAAAATGTAACTAGACCTATTTCAATCAAGACATAACAATAGATTAAACATTGTCAATATTTCAAAAAGGAGAACTTAAGAATATTTTGTTGTGCTTCTAAAATCAGTACTAACCTCCCCAACACTTAATTTCTTCACACTTTGATGGTTCTCCTCAGGGGTGGTCGGCCCACTTGGCCTGGCTGAGCCCCAGGAGCCAAGGGTCGACCACCAGGTGTTCCCACTTCAACTATGTGAACATCTTGAGTGATGGTAGGATGGAGCAGGAGGTGGCTCCACACATCAGGTCCTCGGTAATGAGGGTGTTGCTTCGTTCAGTCGTGGTGAAGGAAGCATTGAGTTGAAACACAAAGCTCTGGATTTACTGGCCCGCTAACATTTCAACCCTGACCTGTGGGTGATTGGATCATTCCTGAAACAACCAGATCCTGGATCCAAGCAGCTGAATCTTCCTTTTGTAGTGTGCCGGGGTTCCTCCATGGAGACAGGGTGAGGAGCTCCTCTTAGAATCACTGCTCCTCTTCATTTAAAGTAGTCTGCCAAGAGCCTCCCACTTAGCAATTGCAGAGACCCCCTTTCTTGGGATGTGCCCAAAAAAATCTCTAAAGAGAGGCATCCAGG
>NW_013952469.1:330033-334881 GCF_001266775.1 Austrofundulus limnaeus
AACCCAGGAGGTAGACCCAATCATTCTGAGGTGGAGAGGAGCAGATAGCCAAGGCCCGGCCCGGGCCGCACCAGGACGACCGGCCAGCCCTCCGCCGTAGAGAAGCCACACCCATGACAACCCCACCACACCGCCAGCGACCAAGTGCACCCCACCAGCCGTCCACCCCCCGGAACCCAGCAGCCACCCCGGCCAGCGGGCCACCCACCGGAACCAAGAGCCACACCTCAGGAGACCAAGCAGCACCAGGGAGGACGGAGAGCCAGCCCCGCCCCCGGCAACCGTCCAAGCCCCGAGCCCACCCACAGCCCAGGACCGCACCCGGCGGTCTGCCCTTCTTCAGGACCCCCCTCCCCAAATGGCAGTCGGGGAACGGGATGGGAATAAAGACCCTGACACCCAGACCCCCACCCTCAGATGTACTGTTGAGGAAAGGAGCATTCCTTTCAGTGACAGAGGTGCCTCCATAACAATCTTAAATCCATAACCTCTAACATTTTGGAAACAATTGAGCAACAAGATATAGAGTTATATTTGATATAGATACACAATTTAAAATTAATTGTAAACACAAAGTTTCTACATTTTCCAATTTAGAAACATGCACACCTAGTGCCGACGTTATATTGCCTTATATGTATTGGCGCTAGCGCGACAAACAAGCTAAACTGAGGTCCTCCATCCATATTTTCAGTTGCAGCTGAGTCATTTTTGTGTTCCCCTCTCTGTCATGTAGATGGAGGACCTCAGTGACGAGAGGAGAATGTGTAGCGCTGAGCTAACACACATATATGGTGATAGCATTGGGGCTAACGCTAAAGCTAACAGGCTAAGGTGAGGTTCTTCTTCCATGAAGCAGCTCTGTTGTCCTCCATCCATATTTTCAGTTCCAGGCTGAGTCATTTCTACCTTCTCCTCTCTGTCAACGCTCTCTGGTTTCATTTAAAAGAGTCGATCATCAGATATTGTCCAAGATTAACCTTCAGGGTGGATATAGCTCGCTCACACCGAGGACCTATCCACGTCATCATTTACCCAGAATGCCTTGCCTTCTAAAATACAGTTAAACCTCTTAATCCTTCAAACGTTTTCCTTCTTATTGTTACATTTTATTTCGTGCCAAATCCTCAACAAAGAGCCGCTGGCCTTTTGTATTTAAAGGTTTTCTGTCAGCTGATTGTCTTCATCCCTCAGGCGTCTGAGGCCATTTTCAGCCACAGTGGATGAGTTTGGACGTGAGTCATGTGAGATCAAACCGAACAGAGACAGAAAAACCCCACAGTGTCCTCAGAACTCAAATGACCCGCAGAGCGTCCATTGTTGGGACACTGGAGCTCTTCGTTTCCTTGGAGAATCCAGTTTCTCTGCATAAGAAAAAGAGGGCTGCTTCATGATTCACACTCAGCTACTGATTAGTCACATTGGGATACTCATTACACTGTTCTCACTGCACAACAATCAGCCAGGAGCCTCGGTCAATCTGTGGCATGTACAGATTGATGAAAGCTCACATGAAAAGCGTCAGAGCGTTGTATCGTTGTGGCTCCACCTCGCTGAGTGATTGTGTCTCTGCTCTCTGTTCTTCAGACCTCCGAGGGATGAAGCTCGTCTTTGGCAGCGCATCAAAGTCCACGGAGCCAGCGTCTGTATTTATCCTGGTGTAATCGGTGCCAGTTTAGTAGGTGCTGTGTTGAAAGTTGAAACGGGTGCAGCATCAAAGACCAACTCTGAAAGCGTGTCATCTGACGTGAGTGTAGGTTTCTGATCGGGTTAACATGTGAACTGTTTCAAAATGTTTTTTTTTGTCTTGTTTGTTTTGTTTACAGATGATTTAAATCACAAGTGTACAGCAACTTGTGTTGCTCGTAATGATAGTCTCCTGAGATTAGCCTCCATTTGGCCTTCTGGGCCTTTGGTGCCCCGCAAAGCCACAGAAAGGGTTTTCAACACCAGGCCCACTGTGATCACACTCCCCTGGAATTCCTCAGTCAGCCCAGCACTCCCAGCACTGATACCACTTCTGTTCACAGCGTGGACATTTTTCTGAGTTCTTGTAAAGTCATTCTTCAGAGGAGTTGAAAACAAAGTTTCAACTTTGTGTCTCGCAAAAAAACAAGGCCTAACTTTGAAATTTATCTTGCATCAAAGGACAAGTAAATCAGTTTTCCTAGTTACAATATTAGGAGAAAAAGCTGACACGAGCACCAAATGCTGGAATGGGGAGTCACTAATTCAAATGTTATTGGAGCAGAGGAGAAGCTTGCAGGTTTGAATCCTGGCCTGAGGCCTTTCTGTGTGCTGTTTCCATGTTTCCTCGGTTGTTTTCTGCAGGTACTTTCCTTCCACAGACCAGAAACATGCATGCAGTGGTGGGCAGCACTAATCTAAAAATTAGTTTCACTAAAACTCTAACTCAAATATTTTGTTCCCCTAATTCTAGAGTGCTAATGCACGAAAGTTTTAGCAAAAGCTAATTCTAAAGCACTAAAATAACCCAATCAGCCCATGAACATTCACCAGACAACACAAGTCACATATTACCATGTTGTTCTCTTAAGACTTATCATTAATATTCCATAGCTGTATTAAAATTCATATATATTGTTAATAAATTGTCACCTGGTGGATAAGAGACACACATATGAACAAAATGTGTGACAGATTTCAGCCTCAGATGTTGAAATTAACGTTGATCAATAACATTTATAGACTTCACACTGAAAAACTGTCCATCTTACCAAGTTTTAAAAACTTATATCCAGCCAAAAAGTCTTTTTGATCTTATTTCGAGACTGATTTACTAAACAAGAACTGATTGTGTAAGAATAATAATCTTGTTTTCAGAATGTGTAAGATTATTTGTCTTGTTAGTCTGAAAATTTGACTCAAATTAAGTCAAAAAATTTCTGCCAATGGAGTAAGAAGATTTTCCTTGGTAAGATTCTAGAAATCAGAAAAAATTGAATCAAATCAAGTATTTTAAGAATCTTACCAAGTAAAAATTTCTTACTCCGTTGGCAGAAAGTTTTGACTTAATTTGAGTCAAATTTCAGACTAACAAGACAAATAATCTTACACATCCTGAAAACAAGATGATTATTCTTACACAATCAGTTCTTGTTTAGTAAATCAGTCTCAAAATAAGATCAAAATGACTTATTGACTGGATATATGATTTTAAAACTTGGTTAGGTGGACATGTTTTTGCTGTGCAGTTAGAGCTTCTAAATTTAACAAGTACTAATTCACTAACAATTTTTAAAATTAGCAAAAGCCCTAAAGCACTAATCAGGAAATTAGTCCCCCTATTAGTGCTTTAGTGCTTTAGGGGAACTGTGCCCACCACTGCATGCACGTTAGGTTGATCACTAACTAGTTGTACCTCAGTGTGGGTGAGAGGGTGAAAGTGTCCTGTTTGTGCAAAACCAGTGTTGGATCAACAGGGGGCGCTACAGTAACTACTTCAGAAGTTAAATGAGTGTTGCACAGAGGCAACAGAAACTTAAAGTTGATCTGTGATGATGGGTGCACACTACCACTCAGTGCCATCTACCTCCCTGGTTCCTAATTACCAGTTTAATGAGCTCGAGCCGACTCAGCAGGTCAGAATGGCTTCAGTTGCTTCACATGATGATAAGATGGTGCGTTTGTTTCACCGATACTCATCCGAGACCTTCCAGTTCTGGACACACACCCTCAGAGGAGGCGTTCAGGCTCACATTCCTCTGCTGGAGAAAACAGTGTCTGGTATCAGGTTGACCCTGACTGCCTGCTGTACGTCCTGCTGAGGTGTGCCTGCTGCAGATCAGTCATCCAGCTAACAGAATAACTGATGCTGCTGCTGACTCACCTGATGACTTCTGGAGGAAAGATTTACTCAAGAATCACATCTTTTTTTTTATCAAAAACTGCTGAAAAACAAAAGGAGTTTAAAACTCATTTTTAGCCTGTCTCTGTCTGTTAGCATGAAACCACTGGATGATCAGTGTTGTATAAAGTACCTCAAAGTGATACTTGAGTAAAAGTACAAGTATCTTATCATAAAAATACTTTGGTAAAAGTTAAAGTCTTCTTGAAAAATATTGAGTAAAAGTCGTAAAGTATCTGACATTTTTTGTACTTAAGTATTAAAAGTACATTTTTGACACAAAACCTACTTAAGTATTTAAAGTGAAAGTACTGAGTAAAAGTGAGCAGTTATATTTTCCAAAATGACATTTATTGGGAGGTGACTTCTCCAAAAAACATTTTTTCTAACAGCGTGCAGCAGTGATGGGTTGTGTACAAAGTTATACGATTTCAGAATGGTTTATGTTTATACTTCTCATTCAACCACGATTTAATGCACTCTATCTAGGAGACACAGTTTATCAGGATATTATTTTTTAAATAATAACGCGGAATAAAACAAGAGTAGGCTAATGACTTTCTACTTCTTACCTTTTTAAAAAATGTAAGGAGTAGAAAGTACAGATAATTGTGTAAAAATGTAATGAGTAAAAGTAAAAAGTATGCTGAAAAATAATTACTCAAGTAAAGTACAGATACAGAGGGTAAAATAAGTATTGAACACGTCAACATTTTTCTCAGTAAATATATTAGTAGAGGTGCTAATGACATGAAATTTTCACCAGATGTCGGTAACAACCCAAGTGATCCATACATACAAAGAAATCAAACCATAAATGTCCAGAAATGAAGTTATTTGTAATAATGTGGATGTGGGTCAGAGAAACCTGTCTGTGGTGCAGAGAAACCTGTCTGGTGCAGAGACACCTGTCTGTGGTGCAGAGACACCTGTCTGGTGCAGAGACACCTGTCTGGTGCAGAGACACCTGTCTGGTGCAG
>NW_013952469.1:335667-342144 GCF_001266775.1 Austrofundulus limnaeus
ATTTATCTAATACTTTTGTACAAAGTATTAGATAAATTTCAGTTCATGTGTTCAATACTTTTTTTCCCTGTGCCATTCCACATTATTACAAATAACTTCATTTCTGGACATTTATGGTTTGATTTCTTTGTATGTATGGATCACTTGGGTTGTTACCAACATCTGGTGAAAATTTCATGTCATTAGCACCTCTAGTAATATATTTACTGAGAAAAATGGTGACATGTTCAATACTTATTTTACCCGCTGTAACCACAATTTCTACTTAAGTACAGTAACAAAGTATTTGTACTTTGTTACTTTACAACTCTGTGGATGATTTTTAATAAAACTCAGTAGTTATTGGAGCCACAACCAGTCCACTTTAAAATGCCCAGAGCTAATCAACATGTACAAAATAAGGGCTAAAATTCTGTTAATTTTACAGATAAAAAGCTAAGATTTTATGTTAAAGTAGCTGACTCATCAAACTGTGCAGGGTTTAACACTATTAAGTTTGAACAAAACAACTCAGTCTTTTCTCAACATCAGATAAATCTAATTTAAAACTCTGACATGAAAGAATGTTTTTGATGTGTCATTTTCAACACGACACTCAGACCCCCAAACTCACCCAGGTAACGAGCCGGGGTGGGGTGAGGATCAGAGTGACTGAGTGTGTTTACGCTGCTGTTTACTTTGGAGCTAACTGCAGACATCAGTGTTTTTACTGGAAATAAGTGACAAAACTGTGGACATTAGATCAGTCCTGCATGCACTGGACCGTGGTTTTTGGCACTGAGACAAGTTCTGTCCCAGGAGACAGGTAGTCCTGGACTCAGCAGAGTGAAAGCCTGCGAGCAGAGGGATGAAAGCAAACCTGATGCAAACATGCTGCAGGCTGGTGCTGCTCTGGAGCCTGCAGTTGTTTCAAACATCAGTTCATCCTGTAGGTAAAGATAATGCTCTGTTGAAAGCACAAGATCTCTTTTTTTAAACATACCTTTTGACTTTGTAGTGTATCTAAAGTACTTAGTGCTGATCAGCAGTATGTAAAAGTATGACAATCCTCTGCACTCTGTTTAATCCAAGCTGTCATTAAACCATGGATGTATTTTGTGGTGCAGTGCAGATCAGAGGCAGGTCGGGAACTACAGCTGCAAAGAAAATAAGAAACGCTCCAAAATCAAACATTTGGGCTCCAGCCACATCATATCATATCAGCCTCTGTACATCTGATCATCAGGAGCTTTTAATTAAAGTAAGACGTGTAAACAAATCTGGCATCAGGAGACAAGTTCTGTTACCTTTTCAACATGATGTAATTTAGGTGAAACTGGACCTTTGAGATTCCTCTGGGAAGGTGATCTTCACTGGTTCTGTTTTACATGAGGTCATCGTTGGTCTGAGCAAGTCCTCAGACCCGAGTCTCCAGGACCGAGTCTTCAGGACAGAGTCTCCAGGACCGAGTCTTCAGGACGGAGTCTCCAGGCCCGAGTCTCCAGGATCAAGTCTTCAGGATCAGGTCTTCAGGACCAAGTCTTGAGGACAGAGTCTCCAGGGCCGAGTCTTCAGAACCAAGTCTTCAGGACTGAGACCAAGTCTTCAGACCTGAGTCTTCAGGACCGAGTGTCCAGGACCGAGTCTTCAGGATCAAGTCTTCAGGACCAGGTCTTCAGGATTAAGTCTTCAGGATCAGGTCTTCAGGACTGAGTTTTCAAGACTGAGTCTCTAGGACTGAGTCTTCAGGATCAAGTCTTCAGGATCAAGTCTTCAGAATCAGGTCTCCAGGACCAAGTCTTCAGGACTGAAGCCAAGTCTTCAGGACCGAGTCTTCAGGATCAGGTCTTCAGGATCAAGTCTCCAGGACTGAGTGTTCAGGACCAAGTCTTCAGGACCGAGTCTTCAGGATCAGGTCTTCAGGATCAAGTCTCCAGGACTGAGTGTTCAGGACCAAGTCTTCAGGATCAAGTCTCCAGGACTGAGTCTTGGTACCAAGTTTTGTGTATCAAGTCATTGGTACGGACTTGTCAGAACCAACTCACCAAGTCCTAAGACTAAAGCAGTGTCAGAATCTTCCTTCATGGTCACCTGGGAGGTTTTCTGAAATAGAATGGTGGTGACTCAGTCCCAACAGGGTGTGGGAAACACCTGCTGTGATGATGCTTTAAGGTAGTCTCTCACTGATAAAGACTAGACGATCATTTCAAGAGCGTCTCCAATGTTTGCTGGTGCTTTGAACGTGCTCAAAAATTATTGCTACATTTTTCCTGTCAAAATCTTCCCACAGTTGTCGTATCTGTTTCAAACCCTTCTCACTTTAGTTTCATTACATTTTACAGTGCAATGTTTGCATTTTTTATATTCAGAAAACATACAAGGTTTCTATCCTAAAGGCTCAGGTCTAAAATCTACCTAATGATAAATAATCAGGTGTACAAAGTGAGCTGAGGTGAGGATTTTCAAATACTTGTTGCTGAAAACCACTCTGCTAACAAAGACTCACAAAGACTTGTAATTCACAACGTAACAGAAAAAGTCTACTTTCTTACAATTTTGAGTCGCAAATGGCTCTCCCAGAGCCAGGGACTGGGAGTTACTACTTCTATTGACTGGTTAATTAAAATCTGATTCTTCTTTATACAGATTTTTCTTTTATTGTTTCCCAAAATACCTGATTGAACATCTGACAAACTCCACTCCAACACCCAGAGTGAGAGCCTCTGACCTTGAAGGTTGTGACGTCTGGCAGGACATGCAGTGCTGAGCAGAGTCCACTGAAGGTCTGATGTCTACGTGACTATAGTCCCCATCAATAGACCATTATCTAGACTGTCTCAGAGAGAAGTCAGAGCCCCGTCTTTCAAGACTTTGCATTTATTAAATCCTCCAACTTCTAAACAGGTCAAACTCCTGGGTCACTTGGCAACAAGCGCTTCTGAAATCTGTGGTCACGGCTCAATTAGCCGTGGGGATGGCGGGGGTGGGGGGGTGATATCAAGGTACTTGTCGGAGTTGTAAGAAGAGAAGAGGGCAACGGGTGAAGGGTCAAATGTTACTGTCAGATAACAGGAACAATGTCAGAGAACAAAATGTGAATGGTTGCAGGAGCGCAGATCATGTTTGCTCTGTTTGAAGGCTGATAATTGATTTTCACTGACTTCTACATGACCTACAGACACTTCAGATAAATTAGGGTTTAGTTTCCACTGTCAGACACGTCACACAATCTTAACATTTAAAAGTTAGAAAAAACTAAGAAGAGAAATACTTGCTTAGCTTTTTGTGTGTTTGCTTGACTTGTGTGGAACTTTATTGTCTTCAGTCGACTCCGGACATTTTAACTTTAACTTGACAGGAGCTGGTGTTGGTGTGGGGGTGTTTGGGCCATCCCAGTGGGGGGCACAGAAACAGCACTGGTGAAAGTTACCAGTGATATTCTCATGGCCTCAGACAGAGGACTTGTGTCCATGCTGGTCCTGCCAGACAGAGGACCTGTGTCCATGGTGGTATGCCAGACAGATGACTTGTGTCCATTCTTGCCTTGTTAGATCTTGATATTGGGATTACAGGAACAGCTCTAAAATGGTTTGAGTCTTATTTGACTGATAGATTTCAGTTTGTTAATGTTAATAATGAATTTTCTTCTTACACCAGAGTTAGTCATGGAGTTCCTCAGGGTTCAGTGCTTGGACCAATCCTCTTCACTTTATATATATTTCCATTAGGTAAAGTTATTAAACAGCATGGGATAAATTTCCATTGTTATGCTGATGATACTGTTATATTTAACCATGAAACCCGATGAATCCAACCAGTTACTTAAACTACAGGCATGTCTGACAGACATAAAAACATGGATGACTCTTAACTTTCTGCTTCTAAACACAGATAAGACAGAGGTTATGGTTTTTGGACCTGAACATCTTAGGAATAAATGTAAAGAACCTTGGTTTTATTTTTGATCAGGATATGTCTTTTAACCCTCACATTAAAAATGATACCGGGGGGGGTGTCACGTGACCGAGATCCGAGATGGCTGCACGGTAAATAGCTCCGAGGACGGTGTTCGAAAATTCCTTTTAAAACCCTTGTAAAAGCTTTAAATAAGGCTCAAAAGATTCAACATTGATATGTCTAAAGCTTCATCTGTGAAACAGTGCGAAATATTTTCCAAAAGACGCAAGAAAGCCAACAAAACAACACCGAGTCCAATGTGCGGTGACGACGCTAATATGGCTAGCGTAGCAGAAGTGCTGGAAGAGATAAAATCACTCCGGTTGGATTTTGGAGTCAAGCTGGATAGCATAAATGAAAGACTGACTGGGATGGTGAGCGCTATGACTGCACTAGAGACTAAAGTGTCAGAGATAAAACAAGACCTATTAAGCCAGGCAGCTCATATGGAGGAGGCCGAGGCCCGCATTGCCGAGGCAGAAAGCTCGCTCGAAAAAGCGGAAACATCGCTGACTTTGGCAATGAAACGAATCCTTCTCCTTGAGACTAAAACAGATGACCCGGAAAACCGAGGTAGACGGAAGAACCTGCGTGTCTTTGGCATCCGAGAAGGAGCAGAGGGAAGACAAACACTTTTTGACTTTATTAGCAACATGCTACCGAAATGGCTGGAGCTCGCACCGGACAAATCATTCACACTGGAGCGGGTACACCGCACACTAGCCTCCAGGAAACCAAACCAGAGCAGAGCAGTTCTGATTCGCTTCTTAAAGTTCCCGGAGAAGGAATTTGTGTACCGAGAGGCAAGGAAAAGAGATATTATACAAGATGGGGCCAAAATCACGTTTGCACAGGGTCTATCTGCGGAGACGGTACGGATCAGATGCGGCTTTCAACCGGTGGTGAAGCTGTTTGTTGACATCGGCGCATTTCGTGGATTCCAACACAACCCCTGCAAACTTCGGATCCTCCATGGTGGATAGATCCATCTCTTCTCAACTCCTCAAGAAGCTGAAATTTTTTACAAGACTCTTCCAAAATAAAGCACAGCAGACGCTTTTGATCAGTGAGTCATGAAAGACACACTGGTTTCATGGTTTCATACTGGTTTCATGAAAGACATACTGGTTAAGAAACAGGTAAACTGATAAGACATTTCATGTGGACATTCCTGTTCCAATAGAGCTGATCAGTGAATGGAACATAAGCAGAATAAGTTCTTAGTTCTAAGTTAATGGGCAATTCATGTAAACTTAACCGCTTTTATGTGCCCATGTATTCTAAGCCTAATTTGAACTGTTTCTTGGAATTCATGCTAAAAGTTAAGCCTTAAACGAGTTATTATCGTTCTATCAAGGGCTAATGGTAATATTTTATTTTTATAGTTAGTGAACACTGTCTACTGGGTGGAGTTTTGGTGAGGTCACGTTGACTAGTTGCTCCTCAGTGGTGTGGATCAACGGCCTCCGGATACTTCATTGGGGGGGGTGGGGGGGGCATTTCAGACAAAGGAATGCAAAAGTTCAGTTGGGGATTGTTCATAAGTAGTTCTGTATCTTGTATGGTTGAATGTGTGAATGTATGTGTAAACCTGCATTTTCAGTACTATCTTTACCTACCTACTTTATTTTAGTGTAACAGTAAACTAAAAATTTGATATGGAGAAGACAACCAAAGGAAATATTTTAAATATCAAAATTACAAGCTGGAATGTCAGAGGAATAAGAAAACTAACTAAACTGAAACAAGTATTAGACCGACTAAAATATTTGAAATCTAAAATAGTTTTTCTACAAGAATCCCATTTGATTGAGCCAGAAATATATCACATAACTAAAAGATGGCAGGGTCAGGTGTATCACTCATCCTTTACCAGCCACGCCAGAGGAGTTATTATTCTTATACATAAGTCAATACCATTTCAAATTATAAGGTCAATTAGAGACCCATTTGGGAGATACATCATTGCACATGGACATATTTCAACATTAAAACTAAACTTGATAAATATTTATGGGCCTAACAATGATAATCCATCCTTTTATGAAAATTTATTCTTAACCTTGTCAACGCTGGAAGGACTTTATATTTTAGGAGGGGACTTTAACTGCACCCTAAACCCAAGTCTGGATAAATCTACTCAAATTGATACCAGCCATACACAAACCAGGAAAATAATTCTTAACTACATGAAAGATTTAAGAATAAATGGAGAGCAAGGAACCCAAATAATAGGGAATTTTCATGTTATTCAAGTACGCACCAATCCCATTCACGTATTGACCATTTTCTCATCTCTGTGGAGTTATTGCCTCATGTGGAGAACTGCTGGTATAATAGTATTGTAATTAGTGATCATGCTGCAGTGTCCCTGGAAATTAAAGTAAATAAAATTGATCAAGGGGTGAAACGATGGAGGATGCTGACACAATTGCTAAAAGACTCAAAATTTGTTACAATTATAGAAACTTGCATTGACAAATATTTTGAAATGAATAATGATGAAACCACAGCTCGTAATAGATGGGAAGCTTTTAAAGC
>NW_013952469.1:345228-351792 GCF_001266775.1 Austrofundulus limnaeus
AATGTTACCAGGACCGCCTTCTTCCACCTGCATAATATCACTAAAATTAGAAATGTCTTGTCCAAAAAAATAAAAAAATAAATGATAAAAAATAAAAAATGATTCATGCATTTATCACATCTAGGCTGGACTACTGTAATTCTTTGTTACTTGGGCTAAAAAAACAAACAAACAAACCTTAAGTCTTCAGCTGATCCAAAATGCTGCTGCTAGAGTTTTAACTCTTGGATTTATCAAAAAGGAAATTTTGTTTGTTGTAATATTTTAAATTCTATCCTTAATTTGACAGGGAGGCAGTGGAGAGGAGCTAAAACAGGAGAAATATAATCTCTCCTTCAAACTATAGTTAGGGTTGGTCTCGATTTCCTGAGCTATCCTTTTGTTTTCTATCTAATACTGGTAAGAATGAGAAGTTGGCAGGATTACAAATATCACTTTTACAACAACAAATTATATGAAAAAAGAGACATGAAATCTGATTTCTCATTTAACATTTTATAGGAACATGTACCTTCAGGAATTTTTATTGACAACTCATTTACACACAGAACAGACAGTGTTGAACGCTGACAAAGAGGTGGATTCAGTTGATTTAAAAAAAACATTTTCTTTTATTGTTTCACACAAAAAACAGTTACACAGAGCTGCTCCTTTCTCTCTATTTACACAACGGCAGTGGTTTTGCTATTTTAAAACAAGCTGGATTAGGTGAGTTTGTTTGTGGCACAATTCATAAAAAGAGGCTCATCACTGATACAAAAATATAGTACAGCATTTGTCTTGTCATAGCAAACATTCATACCTGTCCATTTTTGGCCCAACAGACCAACAGCCACTTCTTTTATCAGAAAAAGTGAACAGCTGCACAAAGTGAATACATAAGCGACACTGACCATAAAAGTGGTTTGTGAAAAGATTTAAATTAATATTCAGACAACTATGGGTTTTATTTCAGTTATAATTTCTGCTCATTTCAGCACAAAATCATAGAAGAATCCTACAATCTACAATTAGCTGTACAAAACAAATAAAAAAAAGACAATTCAGAACTTAAACAGCAAACTAACAGAGTTTGACTGCATTAACCAGATTACAAAAGAACTCATCGGCAATACTTTGCAACAAGTTTTTAAGAAGTATTATCTGGGTTTAGACCTGGACATTCAGGGCTGTAGACTTGAAAAGAGCTCCTGGGTCAAAATCTACGCAACATTTACAGAAATTGAACTGAAACAGATGTGAGATTTCCAAAGTTATCAAACAAATGCCATGAATATGTTTACAATTCAAGCACAAATGACCTGTGTGAAGAAACTGAGAACAACCCCAGTTCCTGTTTGTACACTCAGGAGCTACCAGGTGGCTTCTGGACTTCTCATCAAACCCAAAGGTCCGATGTTAGCAGGTGTAATCAGGTGTATTTCTGTAAAAAGGGCTACACTCACACTGTAATATACAAGAGAGGACATGGGAAGATTTATTTCTTTTGCATTCCCACGCAATAGCATTGCGTTACCTTGCAATACTTTTGCGTTACATCGCAAAATTGTTTTGTGTTCCCACGCAAAAGACTGTTTTGTATATGAACTGAATTAAATCAGACTTTTATTTTGAAATATCCGGTTACCAGTGTTGTATAAAGTACCTCAAAGTGATACTTGAGTAAAAGTACAAGTATCTTATCATAAAAATACTTTGGTAAAAGTTAAAGTCTTCTCTAAAAATATTACTTGAGTAAAAGTACAAGTATCTTATCATAAAAATACTTTGGTAAAAGTTAAAGTCTTCTCTAAAAATATTACTTGAGTAAAAGTCTTAAAGTATCTGATATTTTTGTACTTAAGTGTCAAAAGTAAATTTCTGACAGAAAATCTACTTAAGCATTAAAAGTATAAGTACTGAGTAAAAGTGAGCAGTTAGATTTTCCAAAATGACATTTATTGGGAGGTGACTTTTTCAAAAAATATTTTTTTCTAACAGCGTGCAGCTGTGATGGGTTGTGTACAAGCTAAAATGGTGTCAGAATGGTATATACAGTATTTATACTTCTCATCCAACCACAATTAAATTCACTCTATCCAGGAGACACAATTTATCAGGATAGTATTTTTAAGTAATAACAACTCAGAATAAAACAGGATTAACGACTTTCTACTTCTTACCTTTTTAAAAAAAAATCTAGTGAGTAGAAAGTACAGATAATTGTGTAAAAATGTAATGAGTAAAAGTAAGAAGTATGCTGAAAAATAATTACTCAAGTAAAGTACAGATAAACAAAATTTCTACTTAAGTACAGTAACAAAGTATTTGTACTTAGTTACTTTACAACTCTGCGAAAACAGGATGTGTCGCCACAAATTCGTGAAATTGACATTGATGTTGCGTGGCTACATTGTATTAAAATATCGGCATATGACATACTTCCATGAGTAGTTGTGTGATATATTCATTCTGAAGCTGAATTAAAGCAGTAGACTAACTCACTAATGGTGAACATGTGAGTTTGTTAATAAACCGGCAGGCACAACAGTGATGAACTACATTTGCGAGGTAACGCAATACTATTGCGTGGGAACGCAAAAGAAAAAATAAATCTCCCTTGTCGCCTTGCGGGCTCCGTAGTAATACACTCCTGGAAATAATGAGATGTAACTTTGGATGTCCTGCTATTTCATTATTATACAATAAAATGAAATAAAAAACATGCCAGTTTGATGAACAGAAAGGAATTCACCCCCAACCTCGCCAAAAACAACAACGATAAAACTCTTGGATATGTTTTATTTTTCAATTATCCTTCTTCTTCCTGAGAAGACCTCGAGGCTTTAAAGTGTGAGAACTGTAGTGTTTCTGACACAACTAACTCAGGAAACGTGGTGATGTCCCACACGGACTCAGGGACATGGTATTCCATCAGAGACAGTTGTCCACAGACAATCATTAGAAACAAAGCATCCAGTGATCTGCACACAGCAGCAGCTTTCTACACTTCCTGTCTGCTGCAGTTTACCCACTGAGACTCCAACATCAGGTCCCTGTATCTCAGTCTGACTCTGGGCGGGGTTCATGAAGGTGTGTAAGCTCTGCACAACACAGATACATTTCTAACACATCAGTCTGAGGAGACACACAGACTTGTTGGAGAACATGGAGTCGAACAAATAACGTGAGGATGCTGATGTGCTTCTGTGAGGGAGGTTTTCCATCCATCCATTTATCCATGGTCCAATGAGGACAACAGGTCCTGGAGGGTACATCATTCTCCCGAGTGATCCTCTCCAGGCCCCAAGTGGTCTTAGTCCAGTGAGTTCAGGGTTTACCCTGAGGTCTTCTCCCAGTGGGATGTGCTCAGAAACCTCCAGAGCAGAAACCCAGGAGCTGCTCAAACCACCTCAGCTGACTCCTTTCAGTGAGGAGGAGCTTTACTCAGAGGTCCCACCCAGACTGAGGTCCTCAGCTGATATCTTAGACTGAGTCCAGCCGTCTAACAGAGGAACCTCATTTCCGCTTGTGTCCAGGATGTTGTTGTTCTGTTCCTGATCCAAACCTCCTGACCATAGATGAGAGGTGGAGGGTAGATGTACCAGTGAATTGAGAACTTTGATTTTTTTTTGGCTCAGCTCTTTCTTCACCAGTTCCGTCGGGAGCAATGGCACCCCCTCATGAGGTCTGCCAATCCATCTCTTACACCATGCTACTGTTGTTCATGAAGAAAACACCCAGGTACTGGAACTCCTCTGTTTGAGGAAGAAGCATCATTCCCAGCCTCACCAACAAAGTATTTGTCACATTAGCAGCCAAGTCTAGGAGAAGTTAACTGGCGAGTGTCTGGTAATTGAGCCTTGCTTCTTGAGGCCACCTCCATGTGGACCCACATCCTGCGAAGTGTGTCATAGAGGCTGGGTGCAGTGGATGCTGGGAGGCAGGGTGATCTCTGGTGATACAAATGAGGGAAGGTCTGTCTGACGGACAAGTTCAATGAGGGGCTCCTGGGATTTGTACGTCTTGTAGAAGACAGGACGTCCTGCGCTGTGCTTCCCAAGGTTAAATCAGTCCAGACCAATGAAGACCCCCGTCATACAGTGAAGCTTAAATCTTTTGTAAATCCACAATCTATGTACATCGAGAGAACGGTCTAAGCTCCGAAGAAAGTGTGTCCTCAGCATGCAGTGTCCAGTGTTTCGCAAAAAACAGACAGTAGTTCTCAAACCACCTCACAAGTCTCTTCTCTCCACCGGCCCCCTCCTCGTTCTTCAGGTGCAGCAGTCACGCTCCACAGGACAAAAGAACGTAGACGGGGAGGGCAGGGACGTGGAGGTAGAGGGTTCGGACGAGGAGGAGGAAGACGAAGATGCCGTCGAGGCAAGCAGGGAGGGGTAGGGACTCATTTTTTCAATGTTGACGTACGTGGTGTTGAGTAGGACGTAATGCTCGCCACTGAAGTTGGAGAAAATGGCGGAGATGCGCGACACCAGCTCGGAGAAAGATGGCCGCCGCTCCGGTTTGGGATGCCAGCTCTCGATCATTACGGTGTAGCTGCAGGAAAAGAGAGAGACGTCAGGAACCGGAGCTGAAAGGGTAAACATGGATGTAAACATTAAGCAGTAAACTGTGGTCGACACAAGACTCTCCCTGCTGGCTTGTATTGCTGAAATCAGCAAGACCTTCTCTGTAGAAGAGACCAAATGGTTGCCAGTGTACATTGTATAAAAACCCTTTCTTTGAAAAAAAAAAAGAGTTGCATGTGGCTAAAGCTAAGTAAGCAGGTAAGTAAGTATTATTTATGGTTTGCCTCTCTGTCTGTTAGCCTAATAGCACATGAACAACTGGAAACTTTTAATGAAACTTTTAGAAATTAATCATTGGATTAACTCTACAACTCATTACCATTAGAAGTCAACCCATTTCAGTATAGCTGAAGTCAGCCAACTGATATTAAAAAAGCAAAACTTGTTATACTGCGCTAACTTTTAGATATTGAACTATAATTTGGTGTGACAGTTAGATGAGCATTATCCCCAACTTATACTCATTATGCAAAATCTTTGTTTAAAGCATTGCCACTAATTATTGAAGTCAATTCCTCGTATTTTGTCTGTTAGCAAAATATCTCATGAACAATAGGACAGATTTTAATTTAACTTTTATACATAAGTAAACATCAGATGAACATCTGCAGCTGCTTAAATCAGGGGTTCTCAAACGTTTTGGGCCTGGGGACTCCTTACAAGAGTGAAAATGACCAGAGATGCCCTCATAAATCCCATGCTGTTTTTGAAATAATTTACTGTCATTTTAACCCCTAAATATTATGAGAATTTATTTTTTTGTTTGGTTTAGTATGTTTGTTTTACTAGTGCATTGTTCCTCATATTCATTTTCAAATAAAATCCAAAACAACAATTTATTGACATTTTTTGAGGACCCCCAATATAGGCCTCTTGGACCCCAGTTTGGGAAACTCTGGCTTAAATTACTGCATTAACGCAATTCAATATGGCTGCCACATTTTAACAAGCTAAGCCAACAGAAAAATGGTTTATAACTCAATCAACTTTAAAAATACTGAGGAATTTTGGTTTGGTATTAGCCTGGCCCTTGCCTTCCTACGCAGCTCCGCTCAATTCTAGTTTACCTTCACTGCTCCGTCTGGGACTTCTCCCATTAACAAGGATTTCACTGGCAGATTTTTAGCCTGGCCAATCAGAGAACAGAATGTCAACTTTCTGCACAGTGTCTGCTTGTAGTTTATTTTCCCTGGGCCAATCAGCAAACAGAAGGCGGAGTTTTGAACGACGTCGATGTTCTGCGCAGTGTCTGCTAGTTATTTTAGCATACGGCAGTGGAGGAAGTGAATGAAGCCAGTCTGTGTTGATAAGACTTCCAAATTAAAATAAATTTGTCTGACAAAGCAGCAGCTCTCAATTACAGTCGTCTCGTTCAGCTCGGTATATTTTTCCTCTCAGTAGGGTTGTTTACAGCACACGCGATTTCCGGTTAGCTTCTTAACTTAGCCTCCATCACAGCAACAACACACACATGCTTCAGCAGAGGCCACGCCTCCTGCAAGAAACGATTGTCTATTCATCAAGTCCAGACCCTTGTACGAAGCAAAGTGAAGGACTGGGTCTGGTTTGAACCAGGCTAGTTTAGTATTACCTGCATCCCAAACATAATCTAAGCTCTACACTAGGCCTGTAGCGATAGTCAAGAAATTGCACGATAAGTTATTTTGAGGTCGGTAAAAAAAATGAGGACAAGTCTCATTTTCCTGCTTGTTTGTTTACTTCGTCTCTCTCCCTCTCTGTGCTCCGCTACACAGGGGCTCAGCTGACTCCTCCCCTCCTGTTTTCTTAGTGTCGGGAGGAGTGAACTCTCGCTTTAGCATGATGGTGCGTTCACACCAAACGCGATTTCAGCGTCAGGAGCAGCAGGTTTACATGCAAAGTCTATGGTGGAGGCGCTTCAAGCAACGTCGGGAAGTTCTGCGGCGCCTCAAGCGCGATTAGAGCAGCGCGATTTGGACGATTTGGACGATCTGAGCGTTCGGACGATCTGAGCGTT
>NW_013952469.1:352622-354767 GCF_001266775.1 Austrofundulus limnaeus
CTAGCAGACACTGCGCAGAACATCAACGTTCTCTTCTCTGATTGGTCCGGCTAAAAATCTGCCAGCGAAATCCTTGTCTGAGAGAAGTCCCAGACGGAGCAGAAAAGGGAAACTAGAATTGAGCGGAACTGTGTAGGAAGGCAAGGGCCAGGCTAATCTGACCCTAAACCTAGCCTAAACTTTACATAGGATGTGAACTGGGCTTATGTCCCCATAAGAAACAGTGGGTCCTCACCAGGCTGTGTAGTTTGCTTCATCTCTAAAGACATGCTGCTCTTTAATATTGTTTATTTACTGTCTTAGTTGTGTGTGGTGTTTAATTTACATTTGTTGTTCTTTGTTGTTTTTTTTAATTCAAGTGCATTTTTTGTTAGAGACTGAGAGTCCACTTTGTTAAACATTCTTTAAAAATTAAAGTTTATTGATTTATTACACTTACATATTATGCTTTTATAATTGTTAGTTGTAAAATGGTCACCAGGCAATATTATCGCTTATCGCAATAATTTGTGAGACAATTAATCGCCCAGCAAAATTTGTTATCATGACAGGCCTACTCTACACATTGCTTAGGATCTTTGTCTAAAACTTTGGCATAAAGTGTAAAAAATGTGTTTTTCCCTGAACATGTTTTTAATCATTTGTTTAGGCTCTACAGTGTGAACTTTTTGCTACATCACATTTTAAACCATCAGGCAGTGAAGGCTTCTCACCTTTAGCGTTAATCTTCTCACTGAGCAGTTTGAAACAACGTGTAAGTTAATTTCCCCTGACAGGTGTCAGGACTGGGGAACTGAAAGCTTCTTTCAGCCTCTAATCCTACTTACAAGACAGGTTTGATGCTCAGAGCAAGTTTCAGAGTGGAACCTGTTTTTATCATTCAACAACTAAATTATTCACCCTGTCACACAGGAAAACCTTTCATAATATTTTTCATCTCAGCGGAGCGTCGGCAGGGAGGAACTGAAGGAATGTTTGCAGACATTCATCATCTACTGATGTCTCTGTGCTGCTGCCCCCCCATCCCCCCCACCTGAAGCCCCCTCAGTGTACACTCGTGGGTTATCTTTTATATAATGAATCTTGTCATCAGACATCTGCAGAAAACTTGATAAAAAAAGGCCTGGCATTGGAGGAATGCATATTGCCTGGTTTTAACCAGTTTTTAAAAACTAAATTCATTGTGCACAGACTCATTACAGCTGTGCTCAAAGTATGTGTTGGGAATAACTTTCAGCTACTACCACATTAAATTGTAGCATGATAGCCGTAACATTGACCGGTGGTCTGGCATCAAGACAAGACAAACAGAGAATCTGTGTCGTACCTTTACAGGACTTCTATTAAACTTCAGGTAAAAAAAAAAAAGGAAAGTGACACAGATATGATGAGAGTTTAAGCTTCATTTAAGTTGATGTCATTCTGTCAGACCATGATGAATGAACTGCTTTTATTTATGTCGTCCACTGTTTTTACAGCTGTTACAGTTTCATATAGTCCTGTCCTGTCTGTCCTCCTACCACCGTCCTGATGAGCTGAAGTTCGGCTCGGTCAGTGCATCACTGTGGCCGAACAGCAGCTTAAAAACCCGTGAATCCCCAGCTGAAAGTGTGCACACTCACAGACTGTCGGGGCAGAACTCAGGCTGCAGCAGCCTCCTCCCCTGCAGCAGGAACACGGTGATGTCGAAGGAGTTCACGTCTGAGTATGGGGGGGCTCCTCGGGTCATCAGTTCCCACAGCAACACGCCGAAGGACCACTGTGGAGGGGATCAAATAATCCTCTTGTGTAACACGTTTACTTTTACAGTTTAAAAGTACAAACAGTAATGACACAACAATAAAGAGAAAGTGCACCTTCGTTCAAAGCTAAAGTTTTGCTTTTAAATGAACATGATGACAGTATCAGGTGGAAAACCAACATCATGCCATCATTTATTTAACTAAACCTGAGATGAAATTAAGAAGCAGTCAAACAAAATCTGTTCTGTAAATTATTGTTGTCTAAAAAGTTAATTTATTTCAGTAATTTTATTTAAAAAGTGAAACTCAGTTGTTAAATAGATAACTGGTACTTCAACTTAAAAAAGAACTAAGCTCTCCAATACCACCTGTTACAACAGATATAATAAAAGCAGTATATATA
>NW_013952469.1:354842-361160 GCF_001266775.1 Austrofundulus limnaeus
TATATATATATATCAAAATATTCACTGCGTTACTGTTCAGGTAGTTTCTATTCCTGTTTAGCTTTACATCAACATTTGTTTTAGGATAATTAGCTTTTTTTTACCTTGTAAATAGTTGATACCAAAATATCACAATAAGTATTCTGAGTACCATCAGAGGTACTTGTACATAGTTTGAGAACCATGGAGGTGCAGAAAATATCTACACACAGTCATAATATAAGTGGTTATTTCTGTTTATTTTCATGATTAGATTACAGCTAATTCAGTTCCTCAAAATAATAAAAAATATTTTAAAAAACAATACAAAAATAATTTTAGGGTCAGGAATGTTGGCTCTGGCAGCCATTTCAATTGGGTTTGCTCCAAGCATTTTAAACTGTGTGTTAAGAATATGTGTTGTGGTTGACTCTGAGCTACGACCACACATTGGATATATTACTGGTTTTCTCTTCTATGACCTGACCGTGGAGGCCATCTTGAATCAAATAGACTGTAAACGTTGCTGAGTTGTACAGCTAGTGATTATTTCTTTAGGATGATGGCTCATAGCTGCTTTAACACACACCAGGATGTTTCAACAAACTGTTTCTGTAAAGGTGTTCATGTTTGCTGACGATACACTACTTAACTGTGTTTGATTAACAGAATCTAGCTTCAACTTATTCATCTAATTTCTATAAAAAAACAAAGTGGAGTTTTCACAGACTGCTTTTGACTTTTGTCTTAATTATTAAATCCATGTGCTCACCACATCTGACTTGGTGGTGAACTTGTGAGTCTGCAGACTCTCCAGAGCCATCCACTTGACGGGCAGCTTGACTCCACTCTTGTTGTGGACGCTGTAATATTCTTTGTCATAAACATCTCTGGCCAGGCCAAAGTCAGCCACTTTTACTGTGTAGTTCTCATCCAGCCTGTCAGGACACAGAAAAAAAGCCAAAGGTTTACCCGCTTTCTCCATAATTTCAACCAACTAAATATCAACTAAAACAACAGAGGGTGAAAAAATTTCAAACTTGACCTGCTCCAGAAAAAATAGTGGTGTGAAATTGGTGCAGTTTCTCTCAGTTTGAGCTAGAGCAGAGATTCTTAACCCATGGGCCGTGGCCTACAATTGGGCCGCAAAAGAACAACAGTTTTTAACTTTGGGCCGCAGAGGGCCGTGGGACCGCATTGATTTTAAATAAGATGCAATACACTCTCTCACCACTAGTAGAGGTAGTACACCACTCAGATGTTTAATAACTTTTTGAAGATGTAGAAGAAGAACCTTAGAAACCTGCCGAGAATGGAAACTTATTTTAAATGAAAAGTAGAAGCAAAAATGAAAGTAACTAAACAAAAACCACTAAAGTTTGTCACTAATATGAAGAGCAGCTTCTGGCTACAAAAGTTTTAAAATGCTGTATTTTCATTTGTACTTTATCAAATTTATTTTTACAGTTTTTTTATTTGAAACATTAAACATTTTTAATTTATTTATTTTATGCCCACATTTTTATTTTTTCAATTGTCTATTTTTGTTATTGTTTATATAAATATATATTTGTGCTGATAAGCCTGAGTGGTCTGTTGACTGACCTTTGTATTTGCTGAAATAATTGTTATGGGCAGGTTACAACATAAAAATGTTTGTCATAATCATGTCTTGTGATTATTTGACAGGAGCTTTAATTTTAAACTGTAAGTGTATTTAATTTAGTTATGATAGTTTAGTTATGATGTAAATACAATAAAGATTAAACCAAGATTTAGAATAATTATCATTTTCATCCATACATTGGTAATGTCTGACTGGGCCTCGTGACACTTTATGTTCAACAAACTGGGCCCCGAGGTCAAAAAGGTTAAGAACCCCTGAGTTACAGAATAGTGTCAAAAACTTTCAAATAGGGATCTCTGCAGACCAGTTTTCCAGTGGGTGGGCATGGTCCTACCCATGATTGGCGGAGGTCTTGATGCAGGCGTAGTTGGCCCTACCTGTGATTGGTGGAAGTCTTGATGTGGGCGTGGTTTTCCCTAACCATAATTGGTCGGACTGACTTGTCTGCAGGGCAACTCAAAAGAGGAAGCAATGGTAATACTAAAATAAAATGAGTTATTGACCGTCTACGTACCATTTGAAACAGAACAATTAAATCAAATAATAATTACTGCGAACATCTAAAAATAATTTATTAATTTTTGAATTTCGTGCAGTTAGCACATCACTGTCTCTATTTATGACTAATATTCATATTCATATTTATTTTTATCAATCTTTTTACAGGCTGGTTAGGGATGTTTTGACCAAGCCAAATTGTTGTACGTCCCACCACGTGTACGACGTTCAAGCTTCGTGCTGCCTAGCAACTTCCTGTCCCAAGTTATGACTAAAACGAATCTTTATATTTAAAAAGCATTGATGCTTCATGCACGACTCAGCTGAGCTACTCCCTGCTGTCCCCCCAGCGTCTTCAAACTCCAGCGTCAATCTGACCATTCACATCTTGGGCCATCTCCTCCCACACAGTGAGAAACTCCTACTTAGTGACTGCAGAGACCCCCTTCTCAAAACCTTTTTCGTTTTTTTTTTGTTAAACTTCATTTTGTGTCATAATTAGACATCCTTTGCCACAGTTCATATGAACAAAACGCTTATCATAATATGATTAAACAGGAGCTCACATGCAGTTCCTGGCAGCCAGGTCTCGGTGGACAAACTTCTTGCTGGCTAGATACTCCATCCCTCTGGCCACCTGCAGTCCGAAGCCCATCAGGTCCTTCACTGTTGGGTTCTGTAAGACGTTCATCTGTTTTGTACGTCGTCTTGTGTGAACAGGTAAAAGCTTTAATGTGCCTGAAATCTTACATGTGCCTCATCACGGATGAAGTTGCGCAGGTCGCCATGCTTCATGTAGGGCAGGACCACCAGGGGTGAGCCCTCTGGTGGAAGACAAATACCCAGCAGTGAGAGGACATTGGGGTGGCTGAAATCCTTCATGATGATGCCCTCCTTCAGGAACTGGGACACCTCTTCCAAGTCTGTGATGCCTTTGAAAAGGAAAACAGAGCATGATGGTTTTAAATGGAAAAGCTAAAACTAGCCAGCAGACATAGCGCTGCAGGGATGATGATTGTTAAACTGTAGTATTTGTATTGTTCTGACATCAGTGTTCAGGTCTTTCATTGGGCCTCTTTGGGGACAGATGATGGTGGACGCCTAACCCGAAAAATAAATAAAAACACCCACATCCATTTGCCAAATGCATGTCTGCTTCAGGCATCCTGCACTTTAGCCTCCCTGACTCGGCTGTAATCTGGTTAGAGAAGGGGGCTCTTTGGGTGGACGATTAGCCTTCAGCTGGGGTCAGAGCCCAGACACAGAAAGAGACAAAATGCCAGTTTGAAAACCTTTGAAAGTTACAGAAAACAATCATTTTTACTTAAAAAAAAAACAGGATTGATGCTAGCTACTACAAAAGCAATCCATTTGTAAAATCCAGATCATGATTTTGTTCATTTTTCTTCCAACCGAGTGTCTAGAGACCACTAAAATAAGATAAAAGCATGATGTCATCATCCTGAACACAACAAAAGTTAAAAACAATAAAACCGTGTCCATAAAGTTTCATTCAATTTGATTTCAAATCCCCAGGGAGCAGACCCAGTCCACAGTGGTCGGTGGCTCCCTGCGACTGCCTTGGTTATTCCTCCGTATGGTTCCAGCATCCATCTCCCTGCCCCAGCTGACAGATTATACGATTAGACGGGACCCTAATGTCGTCCTCACCACTGGACGCTCATTCATCACCATTAGCTTGAGCTGAAAGGGATTCCCGGCTCCGCTCAGATGAGAATCATGAAGCTACTGGGGGCGGTGTAATACCTTACAATAGGGATCAAATCCAGTGGAGACAGATGACGGAGTGGCTCATTGAGATGGACATGAACACGTTTGGACACGAGTTGAGTTGATTGGTGGCTGTCATGGTGAAATGTAAGCATTCTGTTTTACAGATCAGATCAAAAGCATTGTGTGTTTAAATGAGATAATATCACCTCAGAGCAACAAAACACCTGAACTGCTGAACTGTGTCATCATCTATTTAATAAAAAAACAAGCTCAGGGTGTGAAAAACAAAGTACTTTTCATGATTGACTGGTTTGTAAAACCACTTTTAGCAGGAAGAACTTAAACCAGGGCTGTTCAACTAAATCACTCCGGGCCACAGTTACTGCAGACCAACAGCTGAAGGGCCGAACATCCAGCAATTAAAGTCATTATGTAATTAAACCAAGTATTACAAAGATCTGTTACCTTTGAAATTGTTTATTTTGCTGTATTTAATCATGAATACAACATACAGAACGCTATGTAATAAAAGTAGAGATAATAAAACAAAAACACACATTATGCCTCCTATTTACCACAAATATTATTTTGGCATCTCTAAACCAATTTTATTTACACTTTCACATTTTTATCTTCAACTGCTTGTAGTTTTAACTGTCTTGGAGGTTCATAGAAATGATTTTTACCAGCTTATAGGAGCGTAAGAGATGAATGAACCAATTGGTGGGCCCAACTTTGGTCACTCGCCCTGACTTGAACTAATTCTAATCTTTACGATGCATCCAGTTCTCATGTCACTGCAGACAAATTATGGTCCAATTTTCTTTATAAAACTGTTTTAGTTCATTGAAGTTGCTGGCATTTGTTCACATACAGCCAGAGGCAGAAATACTGGGGGGCTCAGGGTTCCTCCAGTTTTAGAAAAACTGAGAAAGTCCACCCAATAAAACATTTGAAGAAACCATACTTTATAAACTGTAAAGTCTGAGTTACCAGTCCAGTGAGATTCAACCTTTACTGTTACCATAAAGCTGCTTATCAACGTGTTCAGTCAGGAAAATATTTTATATTAGTTCTTTATTTAAAACAGTAGGAACAAAGTTTGAAATATTTCTTTTTCTGATTTATGCTGTTTTGTGCTGTTTACCACCGTTTACAGCTCATTTCCTCTCACCTGCTTCTTTCACCAGCTTCTTTTTGTAAGTTTCAGCTTTTTTCTGCTCCTTTCAACTTTCATCTATCTGCTAGTTTAACCTTTTTCTGCTCCTTTTGTCTGATTTCTGCTAATTTCAGCATTATTTCTGTCATAGGTTGCTTTCTAGAATGATGAACTAAGCTAAAAGCTAATTTAACCCTTTCTGTGTTCATTTCAGCTTTTTCCTGTTAAAGTAATCAAACGTGTTCTTTTAATTTAGCTCAATTTAGCTTTTTTCTGCTAGTTTCAGTTTTTTCTGTTACTTTCAGCTTGTTTGCAGTCACACTGCATTTTCAGATGAAATGCCATTTTCTCTAGTGTGTGTTTTAATTCTTAAACTATATTGACTGGTTGAGAGGTGCTGCTGTGACGTTTCCTGAGCAGGTGATGTTTTCAGCATCGGTTGCCACAATAACACACACCGGTAGAATATAAACAGCTTTATGACTCTGAAAACTGAGCCTGAAGTTACCTCAGTGAGACATTAATCCTGCAACGTCATAAAGGGCTCAGGTCTACAGAACAAATCCACATCACTCGCACTCCACACCTGTACTGTATCTAACAGCTGTAAGGTGTTTCTTCTTTCTACTTTACCAACTTGATCTGATTCAGGGTAGCTTATTTCTGGCAGTTCTTTGATAAAAGGTGGGGTACGTCCTGGACAGGTCACCAGGCCATCAAAAGACTGGAGACCTGTCCAGGTGACCAGACAGCCATGTTTGCACACGCCCATGCAGAAAGGCTTCGACAGAGGTTTGAACTAAAAACTGAGAGTGTGCTCTTTTCTTTATCACTTCTTCCATCAGGGGGTTTATTACCTCTGCCAATGGAGGAGGTAATGTTGTCTGTCTGTCTGTCTGTCTGTCTGTCTGTCTGTCTGTGGACAAAATTACTCAAAAACGTATGGAGGGATTTTCATGAAATTTTCAATACAAGTGGGTATTGGCCAAAGGAACACACCATTAAATTTTGGTGATGATCCGGATCACGATTCGGACCCAGGAACAGCCAATCAGCTTCAAGGAAGCTGACCGTAGACTTCCAATCACATCAGATCATCGTAGACGGGTCAACCCCCCGACTGTATACATCCAACGGGATTGCCTGAAGCGGTGTAAAACACCAATCACAAAGGTGCATGGAAATACAACTTTAGACCGAACTGTTTTTAAATCGAAAAACTTACTGTTTGAAGTTAATTTCATGTAACAACAGAACCTTTTCATAATACATCAGTCTGCGCGTCCTAACAATTTTGTATTTTGTGTTTACGTTTTTGGAG
>NW_013952469.1:361205-363451 GCF_001266775.1 Austrofundulus limnaeus
AGGTAAGCTAGCTAACTCACCACCCCCCGTTCAGGTTTGTTATCCAATAGCTAACGCTAAGGTTTTCTTAAACAATTATGTTTATTCTGGTTGTTTATGGCTAAATGTTTTCTTTTTGCTGATGCTGTTCCACTCCTTCTGCTGCATGTAATTTATTATGTGTTTAGTCGTTGTAAAGCACTTGTACACAAACACACATATGACTAAAAATGTAATAAATCACACACAAAACAAACACACACACTCACACACAAACATGCGGCCTTGGCGGAGGTTTGCGCTCTCAGAGTGCTTCAAGGTCTTATTAGCACAACTGACCTGTTGAATACAAGGAGACTTGTACTTACGGTTTAAAGACTTGACGGCGCAGTGCTGCTTCTGTCCGTCTGGTTCGAGCAGTGTTCCGTGGAAAACACAACCAAAGTGTCCTGCGGGTTACAACACGATGCTCGGTGTTAGAACCTGTCAGCATCAAGAGTTCAAAGGCTCCTGTTCAAACCTGTGAAAGACTTCAATAAAACGTTTCTGCAGCCCACACAGGGAGCATTGTCTTCATTCCACACTCATGTATGAGACACATCACTTCCTGTCTCCCTTATGAGTTCATGTAAAGCTGGATGTTAATATAAGCAGTCGTTTCACAATTATTTACAAGAACCCTGGATGCCTGGACAGCACTGACCGTTACCGACACATGACTGCAGGGGTTTGAGTTAGTTTGTGGTTCTGGTCAGTAAATCTGATCATATCTCCTGCCTCTGACCTCAGTAAACACACTTTACAGTTTACAGTGCATTCAGTATAAATCTGAGTTGGAGCATTGGGCTCAAGGTGTTCTGATTGGTCCATGGAAAATCAACTCCTTTATGTTTCACCTCATAAACCAACTCTCAGGTTTCAATCCCCCGTAATCTGCCCGGGTCTGAGTAACCCAGTCCAAAGTTTAATCCATCGGCACCCCACGCAAGTTATCAAACTGTGTCAGGACTTTTTGAGTTACGGTGCATTTTATTGACATGTGTCTCCTGTTAAAGTCATGGGGGGTAATTCCAGACTGGTGGGGAGCATGCAGGACTGAAATAAGCGCACTGCTCTCCTTTCACGTCTCTGCAGATGGCTGAAGGTGTTGGATTACGGCAACGTAAACTGGGAATATTAGCTGTGAACAAATCATCTCATGCCACTTTGGAAAACCTGAGCACCCAATAACTCCAGGCTTCAGAGGGGGAAAAAAAAGAAAACCCAAAAGCTCAGGACAGAGGCAAACAGTCGGTGCTGACTTTTAGGGATGTTTCCTTAAAACATTTAAAAACTAAAACTGTTACAGTTATTTTACACACGGCACAGTTTACACCTGATTTCTTTCTTCATTAAAGAAATCTGAACTTCCTGGCCTTCAAGGACGACACTGATTCAAACCTAATGCCTTTTATCCTGCTGAGAACACCATCCCATCAATGAAGCACGGCGGTGGTAGCATCGTGCTATGGGGAAACATACAGCTGTGAACCCATATGGACATTATCTGGTTAAAAATACAGCAACAACGTAAACAAACGTAGATGCATAAGTGTAGGCGTTTACTTTTAGCTAATAAGGCATTTAGTCACACAAGAGATTTTTTGTTATATTTGCCTAAAAATGCAGTTTAAAAACTGAGACTTTAGTCTTTAGCCTGAGAGAGCTGTAACAGTAGACATGTGAAAATGATTGTGCTGACGTTGGTGCAGTTTGTTACACTTTATAACTTGTGAAATGTTGGAAAAAGGAAAACAAATTATTTCAATGAGGCGTGGCACATGCTGAGTTACAAATATTTGGAGGTGCACCGCGACACCGTGCACAGCCAACGCACCGGGACGGTGCTGTTAGCGCACCCTTACACCGTCTTTAACGAATCAACTATAAACCTCGATTTACAGGCAGCCTAAAGACAAACTGCTTCTTCACAGAACTGTTACAGGAAAGTGCCTTTTTGGAGATAACAATATTCATAAATGACCATTTAAACCTAAATGTCTCTTTAGGCTAAAGCGAAACATGACATAACTTACTAAGCGTGCAAGACAATCACAAATTCTATTTTTATTTTACAGAAAAGAGCCGTCAGAATTATCACCAGAAAACATTACTGTCACGCATCGAATATATTATTTTCTAAATTGAAATTATTAAAATTTTATGAGTCTGTGTCAGAGTCTGGTCCGCATTGCCGGCAGTAAGTCGGGCTCGTTTCCAGTGAGAGT
>NW_013952469.1:364269-369590 GCF_001266775.1 Austrofundulus limnaeus
GTCTGGGCCTCCCTTCTGAAGCTGCTGCCCCCGCGACCCGACCCCGGATAGGCGGAAGAAAATGGATGGATGGATGGATGGATGGATGGATGGAAAATTTTATGAGTTGGTTGATTATAATATCTTGCAGATTATGTATAAGGCTCATAAAAACAATTTACCTTTAAACATTCAGTTATATTTTAAGAGAGAAAGTTTATATAATCTTAAGGGGCTTGAGATGTTTATAAAACCTAAAATTCGAACAAATTTGAAGCATCGATGCACTTCAGTTCAAGGAATAAGACTGTGGAATAATCTGGAAAGTGATTATAAAAATGTTGGTTCACTGTGTTTATTTAAAAGAATGATTAAAATAAGTTTGTTAAAGAAATATGAAACTGCATAAATGTATATCAAAAGTTGTTGTTTGAAAAGGAATTGAAGTTTTTAATTTGTTTTATTTTTTGATTATTATTGTTTGAAAATAATTTCGGAAAAAAGGGGTAGATACTATATGATTTTTTTCGTCTTTCTGCCTCCTTTCATTTCAAGTTGATTTTTTTCTTTAATGTGCATAAAATTTTTATTTTTATATGAAATGAATAAATAAATAAACTTTGGTTCATACACTGCCTGACCAAAGAAAAGTCACCACCCAGATTTAACAAAGAGGTACCAGCCTCCTATTGGATAATTACTGCATGACTGATTATCTTTTAGCAACAAGTTATTTAACCTCAACTGGTGCAACTAGATGCTTCTCATTTCATGGAGAAAATGTTATTTTGTTTGAGAAGAATAAAATCATTGGCATCAAGCAGAGGAAACATCTACGGCGATAGTAGAGGCTAGTAAAGTACCAGTATGCCATCCTTACTTTTTCTAATTATATAATTATATATTAATATAATAATTACAATATAATTATAGTTTGGGACATAAAAAATATTGAAGATGTTGATCATATGGGTTAAGCTGAGTGGTGACAGGTTTCATACTGTCTCTGTAGATAATGTAGAAGAACCCTGGAGGTGTCGGACCGGTGACTGACCTCTGCCGATGACCTGGTTGAGGTGGAGCAGCAGCTGCTCCCTGGCGATCACCACGTGCTGCACCTCTGTCAGCAGGTCCGGGTGAAGACAGGACGGGTCGATGTGGACCGGGGCCACCAGGAGCGGTGACACCAAATCACCTTCCAGACCCATCCCAGCTCTCAGCGCCCCCAGTCTGGGGGACAGCAGCTCCCCGTCGTCTCCATAGACCGGAGGAGCAGCCCGGCACGTCTCGGGTCTGTCGGCGCCCTGATCTGTGGAGGAGAGAAAGCGACGGGAGGGGTCAGAGGTCAGCCACTGTATCAGCGGGGCCTCCAGAGGTCAGGGTGTGTTACATGATCAGAGAGGGACAGCTACAAAAGCACAAAGAAATCTGAACCCAGGCTGGGAAGAAGAAGTGTGTGATTTTTCTTTTTTTTTCTTGTTGGAGGGAAGAAAGTCAGAAACTCCAGAGCAGAAACAATCAAACAGACAGAACAAGGTCAGATATCCTAAAAACCAAATGTGCCCTGCCCGAAGGCGAGCGTTAGCTCATTAGTAAGTCGACCTTCTCAGATGTTAAACCAGCAGGAAAATCACTTCTCCATCATCCCCAGGATCAGAGTACAAGGAGCCTCTCTGAGGCCCTCAGGACCCAACGGAACAAAACCCAGACCAGACTCCAAAGATTACAGTTTGAAAAGTCTGCTTCTAAACCCCCAACAAGTGTTTTAGTTCAGGGTCAAACAGATCAAACCTGAACTGAAATACAAATACTGGGAATGAGTTTTACTTCAAACCAATGACAGATATACAATTATATATATTTAAATATAAAATCATATCTGTTTGTGTTTTAGCAAAATATCAAATGAATCACTGGACATAACAGAAATAAAGAGCTGTTTTATATTTTGGAGTTCACCTGACTTCAGAAGACCACACAGAATGTCATTCTTAGCAAACATAATGATGGATATGTCTTTCAGTTTCACAGATTTTAGTGTGGTGGTAGCTGAGAGTCATCCTTACTGGTAACATAAAGCTGAACAGGTCGATGGAAGGGAAGTGTGGGACAACAGGGAGTCAGGTGGAGTGGGGGAGGGGAGAATTAGCTAAGCGTACCCTCCAGCAGGGTTGTTCTGTAGTCCACGGACTCGTGGGAGACCATCTCGTTGGTGGGGCTGACACTCCTCGCGTTAGCCAGCCTGTCCAGGTGCTGGATGTGGCCCCGGCCATCGTACCACATGTCCGTCAGATCTATGGAGGAAGAGGGAGAGATCAGATGAGAAGGGTGATGGAAAAAGGAGGAAGAAACAAGGAGAGACGTGGGGGAGGGGTGGGATAAATTTCTGAGATTATCTGAGAAAAAAGTGACCCCCCCCCCCCCCCCCCCCACACACACACTTAAAAAGAGCAGCAGACGTGCACACAAAAAACACTCAGCTTAATTTGAAAGAATAAAAACCTGACCAGAGAAACATTTAGGGTGTATTCAGACCAGGAAAGTCCTTTGGTCCAATTGTTTGGTCCGGACCAAAAATGGACTTGTTTTTTTTTTTGTTTGGTGCAGTTTGCATTCACATTGTGCTTTTTTGCAAATGAACTATAAGTTGTAAACAAAGCCATTAGGCTGATGATCATTGCTCCCATTGGACATAAAAGGACGGGGGCGGGACTGAGCCACAGACCCAGAAGAAAACAAGGAAGTCCTGCATGCTGCGGTTCTGATGCGCACATTTTTGCTGATAGCATTTAAATAGCATTTAAAATGTCAGAAGCAGCTAATTTAACGGTGGTTCTGTGATGATATTCTAATTTTGGAGCGGCGTCAGTAAATGTGTCCCGCAACCCAAAGGAGACGAGGTGCTCTGCGTGTTCTGACCCACAACATGCTGGCACCAGAGCTGCTAACAGGAGACGATGAAACAGGTATGTTTTCAGTTTATTTAGCTCAGCAACGGTGGCCTGTGAAGTCCAAAAAGGTGCATGTTTAATGCAGTTGGTTCGGTTAGAGTCCGGTCTGTATTCACACCAGAAGCAAACTGAAGCGAACCGCACCAGAGTTCATTTGGAAGCGGACCGAGACCACCTCAAAATGCAGGTCTCGGTCCGGTTGTTTGATCCGCACCGGAGTTCGCATGAGTGTATTCCTACCTGCACAAAAGGTCCGGACCAACGCTGGAAACAAACTCTGGTTCGTTTAAAGCGGAGCAAATTATCAGGTCTGAATACGACCTTAGTGTGAATGCTGAATGAGAGCTGACATTTGTCTGAAGGAAACTGTTCTTAAAACTATTTTAAACAGAATGTTAGCCAAAAGTCAAAAGGAGCAAAATGTTAGCAACAAACCAAAAGCAGGAAGATGCTAGCTCAAAACTAAAAGCAGCAAAGACTTCAGTAGACAACACGTTCTCACTCCGACTCGTCAACATATTGATGCTTAGTCAGGTACCGTCCGCGGCCAGTTTTGATGCGTCGGGTACCCCCCTCACGTCAGTCATTGCTGCCCGCGGCTTTTCCAGGTTGCGTCACATAGGGGTCTTTGTGATGGGGGTCTGTGGTTAATGTGAGGGATCAGGGTTAATGGTTAATTTTAGGCACTGGGGTCAGAGATTGGCTGTTTAGGGCTAATAGAAGTAAAATTTAGGGTCTGGTTAGTTGTCGCGCATTTTCTACTCTTTTCAAAAATATGACAACACGCTCGTCCTCTTCCGTCTCCTCTTGTTAAAAACTGACACGAGGGGGGTACCCGACACGTCCAAAACTGGACGCTGATGCCATCTGACCAAGTGTCAACATGTTGACGAGTTGAGAGTGAGAATGGGTTGCAGTAGAAGCTTAAAGTAGCAAAGGACTAGCCAAAAGTTAAATTAGCAAAATGTACCTAAAATCTAAAGTAGCTAATGACTAACTAAAAGGTAATATAGCAAAGGGATAATTATAAGCAAAAGCTAGCAAAGAGCTAGCTCGCAATCTTAAACCAAAAGTAACAAAATGCTAACTAAAAGCAGCAAATGCTTTGCTAAAAGCCATAAGTTGCAAAAAAAAAAAAAAAAAAACATACAAGAGTTTAGTAGCAAAATCCTAGCTAAAACCTAATATAGCAAAAGGCTAGCTTACATACGAAGTAGTCAGATTCACGTTAAGTTTTTAGTACTAAAAACCCTAAGCCGAAACAAAATAGTTTGAACATTGACTCAGCATTCACACAACACACAAATGTTTCAATACATAAACTGTTTTCAGTGTTCTAACTGAGCAAGATCACTGAGAAAACACACAAAAATCTGCAGTTTGATGCCTGCTACATAAAAAAAACCATAAGGTTTGTATAAAATGGCAAGACGTTAATGAGAAACTTTAAATAGTTTAAAGTATTTTTTGTGTGTGAAAAGCTTTTGACTAAAGAATATTGTACCTGTTTTCTGTTACCTGACAACAACTTTTTTAACTGGTCCATGATGATTTCTTTCAGTTTCATATTACACAATTACTCCAGCAGAAAAAGGAGGTGACTACTTGAATTATGTAAGACAGTTACCGTATTTTTTTCGGACTATAAGCTGCAACTTTTTTCCTGAACTTTGAACCATGCGGCTTATAGTCCGGTGCGGCTTATACATGAATTTTTTTTCTTCAGCCACCAGGGGGCTCTTATGCTCCATTTGCTTCAACCACTCGCTTCAAAAAAAGAAAAAAAAGAAAAAAGAAAAAAGCGATCGCTTTCAGAGCCGACTGTTGTACCAGGAAGCAGCAATTTAAAGATAGTCAATGGCCAAAAACTCATAAAAGGGGATAAAACAGACATTTTTCACGGTGGAATTTGACTGATAAAAACTTTGGAGCTTAATCCAGGACCAGTTTGTGGATAAACGTCGAGTGAAGAGCCGCTAAATTTTTTTTTGGCATTGCACTCCCTGGGGAAGGAATCCCATGCAGTGACGTATGCTGGAGCAGGAGGGCTTTCCCAGCAGCTGGGCTCTGGGTTTCTTGAGGGAACTATGAAAGGTGAGTGCGAAAACAAACGCCGAACAATCACGTGACGGCGCGTCGACCGGTCGACAGCTGAGCGACCATACTGCTAGCTTAGCCAGAGGTGTAGCGCCATTTTGTTTTAACTAGTAGCAGACACGACACGACGGATCTTCGACAGACACGATATTGGACAGTATGCGGGCCCACATCACGGATTCGGTGAAAGCAGCCATCGAGAAAACAAACTCAATTCCTGCTGTTATTCCTGGAGGTACAACAACGTGTTTGCAACCCCTGGACATCAGTGTGAATCGTGCATTTAAAGCAGCA
>NW_013952469.1:369950-371105 GCF_001266775.1 Austrofundulus limnaeus
AACTTTAATTCCTAAAGGTTTGCTTTTTATGTTTCGATGTTGAATTCACTTTTTTGATGGCAAATTTGGGTGTACTGTTTTTTTTTATGTTGTGGGTGCGGCTTACAGTCCGGTGCGGCTTATAGTCCGAAAAATACGGTAAACATTTTCAGATCTGAACTGGGCCTAAATCTGAGTTCATCCTTCCAGGAGTCAGAATCAGCACCGTTTTGACCTTCTGCTCTTACCATCGATGTGTTTGTTCCTCCTCCACATCAGCAGCGTTCCCAGCAGCAGCAGCAGCAGGCTGACGCAGACGCAGCCCACGATGAGGCCTGTATAGTCCTGCTCCTGAGCCAGCGTCACCTTGCCCAGATGCCTGATGGAGTCTGCCTGGCGCCACTGAACAATAGGAAGGGATTTGGTGCGTGGGAGAGAAAAGGCAGCGTATGTTAGAAACTATCACTTCATTGTGCACTTAATTACTGCCCTCCTCTGCACACTGTGTAGTTTAAGATCCATAACTCTGTTGAACCTGACACGAGTGTTGCAGAGCATCAACAGTAACCTGGATGTTTTCTGCAAGACATCAGCAGATCAGAACTTGCTGTCTGCCTGATGAAAGGCCTGAAGCAGCAGTGTTACTGCCCTGACAACAAGTGCATTATGGGCCACCGAAGACAGGGCTGAAAGTGTTCCCTCTGATATGTAGTCACACCTGCAGGTGTACACTCTTACGTCACTATTAGAGTGCCTGAAATGTAAACCAGTGGGTGTTTACACTGCAGGATCGAGGCACATGTTAACAGGGACTTAATGATTCTCTTACAGTTTAAAGTAAATAATTACAACCGATCACAAAGTATAAAATAGATTCAGGATGGTGAGTTTGGTGGTGATCGGACTTTAAATCTTTAAAACAAAGCCAAAAGTAGTTCTTGCAAATTTTGCGCTGGAGAAAAAAAAAGTGTAGGCGGAAATGGGTGTGGCCTATACCATGTGACTCAGTGGTGTCCAGGGATTATGCTGCTATAAGCCAAATATTTTTGTCACTTATGGTTTAGAAGCCAGAAGACCAAATGCAAAGACATCAAGGAGGTCCTATAGAACAGCTGGAGTGCGCAAAAACCACCTGACCATGTGATCGGCTGGGGAAGCTAACGGCTAACGCTAAAC
>NW_013952469.1:372057-382136 GCF_001266775.1 Austrofundulus limnaeus
GTATAAATCTGCTTTTTTACATAATTGTTGAATGAAATTAACATAATTATTAATTTATTGAAAAACATGACAGATAATCTGTGAAACAGATCTAGTTCAGCTGCTGTTTATCTATTAGTTTCTATGTTTGCTGTGAGCTGTTGTCCTGTTTGGTCTGTTTCTGCTCCTCCATGTTGTCACAGACACTACCAGTGGACAGGATGGGCAGGGCTCAGTCTAGTGATATTTAAGTCTATGAAAGACATTGATCATGGCGCCCCCTATAGGTTGACATGTCTGATTATTTTTTTTCTCCTCCATACTTGTAATCTTATTTAACTACCTTGTTAAAATCATCTCTGTAATCCCTGCAGTTTGGGCTGCAGTATGAGTTTTATAGACAGAAGGAAAATAATAATAATAAAAAATGGAACAGATACAATAGGGTTCCCCTGCTCTGCGGGCTTGGACCTCTAAATATAAGAATGTATCTCAAATTCAGTTATTCAACCACAAAACAACCAACAATATGATTTTACTCAACTCTACTCTGTAAACCAGGACTCACCGGCTTCAATCCCCAACAACTGGATGAGGTGGGACACTTGGTTGACCAGCGACTGTTTATATACAGGTCAACCAAACACAGAGAAAGCCAGCTCACTGGGACACATCACATCAACCAGACCATGTGGTTTTTAAAAATGATTGGGTCAATGCCCATATTAATGTTGACAATAAATTCTTTTACGCACTTTTTGTCACCAAATTATCCTGAAATCCATGCAGTGGATGGCTCAGACATTTGACTGCAGTGGTACAAAACACTAGTAAACACTAAAAAGACCTACAGAGAAAAATATAAATGGACGCAATCGTCAATCAAAGTCATGCCCTTGTTTGTTAAATGGAATCTATGTTTATTCTTATCAACATATAAGCAGCACTTCAATTAGGAGTCAGTCTAACAAACTGTGGTACACATGATACATTCAGTAATGCATGGCAAACACTGCAAACACACGAGCTGTGAAGGTGGCATTCAGACATATGGTGCTCTGTAATCATGCCTGCAGACACACACACGCTCTGGGGACAGATTACATCAGCAATATTGCTTCTGCCTTTATTAGGTTTAGTGGAAATGAAGTTTCTCCTGCAGCCTGCTGCTGATGAAACGATTTGTGTGCATGTGTGCGTAAATTAGGACTGTCTGGGTACATCTGAAGGTAGGCGCTGTGTGCTGGTTTGTGGAGCAAAGGGATATTGGCTGAGCCTGTCCTCAGATAAAGGCTTTCATCTGAAGGCTAGTTTCACAAGTTAACAGTGATCGGCCTGATAGAGCTCAGGCAGCAGACGGCAGGCGGCGGTGGGACGTTATCTCTGTGAGTCTGGAGATCAGCAGCTTGTGTTAATGTTAGCTTGTACCACAAATAGTGGACATCTCCCAACGTGTCGGTACCAGGATTTCATAAATACAAAGGAAACTGTCAGACAACAAAATACAAGCTGCATTTCACTGGAAGGGTCTTTGCTTGATTGATAACATGTAACTGTGGGAAGCTTATAAAACATTCACACTGCTGAGATCAGTTTTCTTCCGTAAGTTCTATGAAACACGTCACATTCTGCAAATTTTGTGCTATCTGCGCAATTTATATATCAAAACGTTCAGCTGCTATGATTTCTGGTACTTCAGCAATGTATTTGTTTTGAGAATTTTAGCTTTTTCAGCCATGTTTTTCTCACTGAAACTGAATGGAGATGTCTTCAGCATCCTTAAAACCCTTCAAAATGTTCATCAATATTTACTGTACTTTTTACATTTTGTGCTGGTTTTTTTCAACTTCCGCAAATTTCAGCTTCTATTTAGATGATTTTAGCTTGTTTCTGCTTTTTTTAGTTACATTCTGACCCTTTCCTTCTGCTAATTTAAACTTGTGCTTATTTCACATTCTTTCTGCAATTTGAAGCTTTTTATTATTCTTTCAGCTATTTTCTGCTAATTGCAGCTGTTTTCTGTGTTTTAGCCAGCTTTGTCTAATTTGACCTTTTTGCATCTAAATCCACCTTTTTGTGATGATTTCAGCTTATTTCTTCTTAATTCAGCAAATGTGCTCGTTCGTTTTCTTAGTGATAATTTAGCTACTTGCATTTTTAGCTATTCAGCAAAACTCTATTAAGCATTTTCACAGGAAATGCAAATTCTCTAGTGTTAAGGGCTCGACACATGGGAGGCGACGTCGCTCGCTCTCCATTCATTTCCTATGGAGCCTGTGCGGTGAGGCGACAATCGCTTGACCTCCTCCAGCTAAGCACCAGCGAAAATAGTGCATGTGAAATTTCGCGCTCGTACACGTAGACGTGCACACGCGAGCTTGCGACGCGACATACGAAAGTTGAAAAATGTTCAACTTTTGTCGCTGTCGCTTAGCGTACAACCAATCAGCAAGGGTTTCATTGACTGACCAATGAGAGGAGAGTATGCTACACACTGCAGTTAGCTAACACTTTCACCAAGTGATTACTAAAAAGCTTTGTGGGAATTTATTGGCACCAGGGTGAAGTTTATGGTAAGTTTTTCCTCATAAAACTGTATCTTGATGTTTGTTTGTTTTTCAGTATCATTAGCATCGCAAGATTTGTTTAGTTTACACGTCCGTAATGCACACCCGCCTTCAGAGTCAAGAACCAATCAAATTTTGTGAAGACAAGCGACCTGAGAGCGCGATTCGCAACGCTGCCGTCGCTATCGAGTCCCGTGTGTCGGGTTTCACCCTGGCTGCGATGACAGCTGTTCATCGCAGTAGTTTGTCGCTCCCCGTGTGTCGAGCCCTTAAGTCTGAAATTGTTGCGTAAATCTGACATTACCTACAAGAACAAAATCAGAGAAGGCTGCCAGTCCTTCTGGTTAGAATCGTGAAATACAAAATATCTGCGGTCCAGCTGATGGCAGCCATCAACATGTGTTGCTGAATGACACAGATCATTGCAGAGTCTAACATTAAACCTCATTAGTTCTCTAAGTGCACAATACAACTACTTTTTAATATGATCAGATTTGGACAACTTTGACCTTAAGGTCTGCTGGTGACCTCACACACCCAATGTTTCAAACACTGGACCACCATGCTACTGAGCAATCACACAATACGACCACCCATCCTCAGATGTTGTGATTAGAACCAAGCTGATGCATCGATGAGGCATCTTCTGACCTTCACTCTGTGGGGCTACAAGTCAGAGCTGGGTGCTGACTGGTAAATGAAGGAGAACTGGTGGTAAAACGCTGCCTTTCATTGTCCCACTGTGGTCTGATAAGACTGAACTCCACTCATGATGCCAGCTTCTTATAGGCCAGGTAATTTCCCTACCCACCACTGGACCAGTGAATAGACTTTGTACCACTCCAGGTTAAAAGCTTTTTTTAAACATGACCTATCTGACACAACAAATCAGTATTTATTAACAGAATCGTGTTGTATTAATGGTGAACTAATCATGAACTGGTGAATTCATGGTGTAATCACGAAGAAACGTTGTGTTTATGTTTAGTTCATGTTGTCGGGGATATTTATAGTTGCTGGTACCAAAACTGTTTTCAGATTTGACACCAACATGCACATTAAATGAGCCCAATCAGAACTGATTAAACACCTGGTCCAAACCCAAACAGCCCCTCACACACACCAAGATGACCGATGCTGAGGTGTGTCTCGTGCAGCGTCTCACCTCCACCTGCAGCTCTTTGGCCGTGGCCGCCTGCAGTTCAGTGGGAACGGTGCACTCCAGCGTGTTTCCCACCAGAGTCAGGGTCTCACAGCTGTGGTTGGAAACCGTCAGAACCTGACACTTCATGGCCTCTTTGTCCATCCGATCACCCTGCAGACAGGAGAACAACAATCCAAACTAATGCTTCACTTATCTGGACAGACAAAACTTAATACACAAATACATCCATGTCATCAGGTATCACTGCTGATTTGGGCTTTTTGTGGTTCACATTTTGTACACGTGGTTGTTTTTATGGTTTTGGCCCATATTTTTTACACTCCAGTCCACCAGATGTCAAAGTGGTTTTATGCTGAATGTTAATTTTTTTGTGACTTTTAAGTTAATAAAGTGTATAAATGTAACTATGTGGTCTTCTTTTTATTGTTTAATGTTCAAATTAGAATTCTGGACTGTATGTGATCCACCGTAGAAAGAGAGGACCTACAGTATATGCTGGTGGTCAAGGTGAGAAAAACTGTATTTTTTAATAATTGCTAGCTCGTCAAGGTTAGGTCTGACATCTTCCCTTAAATTTGTTTTATTTTAGAGCAAATCTTTCAAATTAAGACACTTTGTGACTAAAATCTAACAAAAAATTTTGCATACCATTTGCAGACAAGTTACATGAATGTCACAGATTCTTCACAGTTGTGTAAATATTCAAATGTGTCATAAGTAAAAATTCAGACCAAGTGACGGCCTCCTTAGGTTGCTAAATTTTACTAATTGGCATAAAAATGTGCGTGAATATTTTTTGTACAGACCCGAGACGTGTGATTTGGCAAGGTTGAAATTCAGTTTTTTTGTGCACAGTTTTGTATTTTAGATCATGTACGGCGGTTTGTTGCACATATTAAACCCGTCTCAACCTGCTTTGTTCCCACCTCGACAGAAACGTTCCACATTTATGACAGAATCTACTGAGGCCATGTTAAAAATCATGACAGGCAGATTTTTAAACAATTCTTATTTATGTATTTACTGTTTTGTGTTTTTGTGTATCAGTAACTGCTTGGGAAGATGCTTCACTTTACTTTAGGGTACACAAAAACAGTAGTTACTGGTCAGTTACTGAGTAAGTAATGATTAACAACTCAGTAGTTCCCAAGTAGTTCCTCTTTGGTGTACTCAGTAACTATTCAGTAACTACTCAGTAACTATGTAGTAACTACTTAGTAGTTCGTCTTTAGAGTACTTAGTAACTAATTTCTAAGTACTCAGTAGTTCCTGAGCAGTTCCTCTTTGGTGTCCATAGTAGTTCCTCAGTAGTTAAGCAATTTTTGTGTACCTTGTAGTAAAGTCAGTATTACCTATTTATCACACAATTTTTGTCTAACGTTCAAAAGTGGGTGGCAAGGTGGCTCAGATAGTAGAGCTGTTGCCTCTGAGCAAGAAGGTTGCTGGATTGAATCCTGGCTGGTGTCCTTTCTGGGTAGAGTTTGCATGTTCTCTCTGTGCATGCGTGGGTTTTCTCCCCCAGACCAAAACATGACTGTCTGTCTCATTTGTCTCTATGTGGCCCTGTCTAGGACTAGTCTCTTACTAATCACTGACTAGTCAATAACTACCCTATAATTAGTCTCTGACTGGTCTTTTACTAGTCTCTAACTAGTCTCAAAGTAATCTCTCTCTCACTAATCACTGACTAGTCTATAACTAGTTTTTAACTGGTCTCTAACTAGTCTCTAACTAGTCTCTGACTGGTCTCTAACTAGTGTCTGACTAGTCTCAAAGTATTCACTGACTCGTCTATGACTAGTCTCTAACTATTCTTTTACTAATCACTGACTAGTCACTAACTACCCTATAATAAGTCTCTGACTGGTCTTTTACTAGTCTCTAACTAGTCTCTCACTAATCACTGACTACTCTCTAGCTAGTCTCTGACTGGTCTATAACTAGCCGGAGTGGTCAGGCAACTGACAGCATGGACCATCGACTACCTCACCAACAGACCACAATATGTGAGGCTCCACGACTGTGTGTCTGATGTGGTAGTCTGCAGCATGGGGGCACCACAGAGCACAGTCCTCTCACCCTCTCTGTTCAGTCTGTATACATCAGACTTCAGGTACAACTTGGACCACTGCCACCTTCAGAAGTTCTCGGATGATACGGCCATCATTTGATGCGCATCAGACGGGAATGATGAGGAATACAGGGGGGTCATCAATGACTTTGTTAAAAGAGATGGTCATAGACCTCAGGAGGAAGCCACCCCCCACAGCACCGGTGAACATCCAGGGAAAAGACAATGAGACAGTGGACTCTTACAAGTACCTGGGTGTTCACCTCAACAACAAGCTGGACAGGACTACAAACACAGACGTCCTGTATAAAAAGGGCCAGAGTCGACTCCACCTACTGAGGAGGCTGAGGTCCTTCGGTGTCTGCAGGACTCTGTTAAAGACATTCTACGACACGGTGGTAGCATCTGGCCTTTTCTATGGAGTGGTCTGCTGTGGGGCTGGATGTACTGAAAGGGACAGGAACAGGATGGACAAACTGATACGGAGGTCAAGCTCTGTGCTGAGATGTCCTCTGGAGCCTGTGGTAGTGGTGGTTGCGAGGAGGATATTGGCAGACAGCCATCATGGACAACCCCCACCACCTTCTGCATGAAACCGTGGGGGGGCTGAGCAGCTCCTTCAGTCAGAGACTTAAACATCCTCGCTGCGTGACGAAGCGCTTCCGTAGGTCATTCATTCCAACTGCAGTTAAATTGTATAACACATCATGATGTTATCAGTCACTTGGACAATTCACCTACACTGCCATCACTAATATGCACCTTCATATACATTCATTTATTTACTGTACTATATGGTAAGTTTATGTACATATGTGTTTATGTATACGAATATATGTGCATTGGTATACAGTATGTACATTGTTATATCACATGTGTATAGTTAACACATTCTCACTCCCGAATTGTCAACATATTGGCGCTTTTCCAAAGTTCCCTCTGCGCCTTATTTTGACGCTTCGGGTGACCCCCTCGCGTCAGTCCTTGCTGCCCGCGGCTTTTCTGGGTTGCGCCACCAGGGGTCTTTGTGTCGGGCTCTGAGGTTAACATGAGTGATCAGGATAAATGGTTAAGTTAAGGGACTGGGGTCAGGGATAGGATGTCTACAGCGACTATTAGGTAGGTTTAGGCTTTGGAACACGTAGTTGACGTGAATTTCCTATATTTTCTAAAAATGGTTAATTTTAGGTACTAGGGTCAGGGACAGGATGTCCAAAGTGAATAAATGTAATTTTAGGCTTTGGGACGGTAGTTTTTGTGCATTTTCTACACTTTCAGAAATTATGACAACAGATTCCGCCCCATCTCGTCAAAAAATGACGCAAGGGGAGTACCCAAGGCGTCAAAATCGGATGCAGAGGGAACTTTGGAAACTTTGGAAAAGCGTCAATATGTGATGACTCGGGAGTGAGAATGGGTTGGTATAGTATGTGTTTTTAGTTTTTCTTTTATTTATCTTTCTTTATTTTATCTCACCCTCTCCTGTATTGAGCTGCAGTTATCTTATCTTATCTTATCTTATCTTATCTTATCTTATCTTATCTTATCTTATCTTATCTTATCTTATCTTATCTTATCTTATCTTATCTTAACTAGTCTCTGACTAGTCCATAACTAATCTCTAACTACCATATAACTAGTCTCTAAATAAAGTAGAACTCAGTGGTTCCCAAAGTTGGGGTCGAGACCAAAGTGGGTCCTGAAACATAAAGATGGGGTCCTGAAAAGATTTTCTGAATCAATTACTCTGAAAAATGAGAACTAACATTTTTTTGCCTTTGTTGTTACAAAAGAGTAAGTTTAGTGCCCTTACAATGGAGAAAAATAGCGTAATGAATATTGTTACTATGACTTTGTTTATTTGACATGAAAACAATGTTTATCAACCTATAACAGCTGGGCACAGGTCTCTGCTATTGTTAGTTTGTGGGTCAAAAGCTGAAAAGTTAGGGAACCACTGCAATAAATAGTCTCTGACTGGTCCATAACTAGTCTCTAGGCATAGCCATGTGAGAAACTGGCTTGCTTTATTTTCTAATAACAGTTAATCTCAATCGATGAGCTGTATAATCTGTATAATCTGTATAATCCCTGACATAAACTCACAAGACAAAAGGCCACACCCTTAAAGAAAAAAATTACTAAAAGCTCACAATTAATGCGACTTTTATAGCCACTCGTTGCATCACAGAAATAACACAAAAGATTTCTATCATAAAGTTTTATCATACACCATGAACATATCACATTACAAATGTGAGGAGATTAAAATACTCCTTCATTGTTAAAAACTCACTCATTAACACAGTAACTGCTCAATCTTTGCTCGAGTGAATAAAAATATTGGTAAAAAAACTGTGAAAGGTTAGAAGGTGAGAAAAATTAGGAACGAGAGAGGTGTCACAAATATCATACCTTTGGTGTTTTAAAAATAAAAAGAATTGTGGGCTATTGTCTCTTTTTTCATTAAGGCTGTGATCTTTTGCCTGTCCACCAGATAATCTGTGTAATCTCACTCTTACAGATCTCTCTTCAGGAACAAGCTCTCACAGATAATCTAACGATGTTTACAGTTTGGAACTGTTGCTGTGGGATTCCCCCGGCTGAACTGAGTCATAGCTGATCTGCAGCTGGATGTATTTATCTGTTTGTTGTACTTTTAGTAGTTTATCTACTGGACCATTATGAGACCTGAAGGGAAAAACACAGTTAATATCTGTCTCTGTTTGATGAAAGAGCTTCGTTTGCTTTATTGTCTCCACTTATTCTCTGACTTTCTTTGCCATGCTTTCCTATATCACAAGCTGCGTTTCCAATGACCATGAAAATGCGCAAATTAGAATTTCGAAAATAAATTTGCTCAATGGAAACACGTCAATTAAAAAAATTACGTTTTTCGACAAAATGTTTTTGCGCTAGGATGAGGTGGCTTTTCGGCCGTATCGAAATTGGTGTTTTTCGCAAAACTGCAAAGGAATCATTCATTTTTTGGTAATTTTATATCCTAACCCTGACCATTTACCCTAAAATTAACCTCACAGGTACCTACCTGACCCTAAAACTAACCTAAACTCAACTGGACCTAAACCTAACCCTACACCCATAATTAGCATGTGTACACGTAGGGACCTGGTATTGATCTCCATGATGCACATTAGGTCCCCACGAGGCTGCCTTTTTCTGGGAAATGGTTCCCATGATGTAGCAAAACGTGTCCCCACCCTCTCACACCCACACACACACACAAACACACACACAACTTGTTTGAGTGCAGCACAGAGCAATAAAGAGAACGATCACATTCCTTGCGTGACAGTTTGGGATTTTCCAATTTGACACAGAGCGGAGTCTCGCACCTGTTCCTGCACACTCACATTTTCTTTCTCACACAAACACACTCACACCGTTTCACTAATAACTCACTCCAGTCGAACCGTGCACCGAAGCCGAGCCGATCGAACGCAAACATCATCCCGTGTGTTTCCCTGCTGCGGCACACAGACAGCGGAGAGTTTGTGCACGAGGTGTCACGGTGATAACAGCAGTTCAAAATAAACTGTCATGAAGATAATTCTACCGGAGGCTCCTTTGAGTCTCCTGCATGGTGATTGGCAACGATAGGAGCCGGGTTCTGAGCTGAAGCCAACAGCTTAAGTCTTTCATGTGTCAGGACTGAAGAGCAAATCTGTCAGTCAAAGGTAAATATTCCTTTGTTTGGCTGTTTGCTGCAATTTCAAGGCGAGACTTATCAGATGTCAGTAAATGAGTCCAACATTCAGCCTTTTCAGAAGGCCACAGCAGTGCAGGTTTATGGGATGGTGTTAAATGTGGTGAGTTTAGCTGTGATGCCTGTTACCACCAACCCCCCCAGCCAGCAACAGGAGTTGGATGTCTGGGTGGAGGGGGTTAGAGGTTCGGCTGGTGGTGGGTTTAGCATTGGGGCCAAGGTCACGTCTGGGAAAAGAGGGAAAGAAAAAGACAAAAAACAAGAACGAAAACGAAAAAAAAAAAAAAACCCTGACAGGATCCCTGGTGACGAGTTCAGCACAGCTGCCACAAACTGTCTGTTGTGGAATACTGATTATGTATCACCTGGACACTGTCCACTCGTTCCTGTTCCTGTTCCTGCAGATATGAACACTTGTTCATATCTTGTGATATCCTTCGACGTCATCTTCAAGCTGACCTACTTCATGTACCAGAACGAGGCACATTCTGATTGGTTATTCACTATCACATGATGATAACTGACAGTATAACATTGCTTGCCCGGCCGATGACAGCCGGGCCCACATCT
>NW_013952469.1:386533-391653 GCF_001266775.1 Austrofundulus limnaeus
TCATGTACCAGAACGAGGCACATTCTGGTTGGTTATTCACTATCACATAATGATAACTGACAGTATAACATTGCTTGCCCGGCCGATGACAGCCGGGGCCCACATCTTACAGACTTCGTGATTGCTTTCTGTTTCATGTCTGCCCATCAATAAATGACTTTATAAATCATACCCGCAAGACTTGTCTTTTAAACACCCTTTTCGCCATGTTTCTGACTATCTTTGCCGCGACACTGTCCAAGTGCAGGCCAGACAAAAAAAAAAAATACAAATAAACGGAGGAGGAGGAGAAACACGTATTTCATTGTGTTCCTAAAACAGGGCCTGGTGGTGTGTTTGAAAGGCAGCATTAATATGTCAGAAGGTTTAAGCTCAGACAGAACAATACAAGTCAACAGAGAGCAGAGAGCTACGGCAGCGGAGGAGAGCCGGGGAAGTTGGGGAGGAGGGTGTAAACGATGGGAAACAGACTCCACTTCCTGTTTTTCTTTCTGTATTGTTTCCTTCCCAGCTTGACCTGGACTCTGAACGGCTGTACGTGTGAATGTGTTCAGAATGAGCTGAAGCCCACCAACCTGACTCTGAAACGTTTAAATAAGGCAGATGAATACAAACTTGTAGTAATAATTATAACTCTTTTGACATTTAAATTTGCCACAGCTCATAAGTCAAGGTTTTCTTCCTCAGCATCCATAAACAGGACCATTTTCTGCTGTTTGCACCTGTTTCTGCCAGTATTTCTTCTGCAGGGTCAATGTAAAGCAAGAACTTTACCAATGGTTACAGCTCTGTAACTGATCTGTGTTGAGCAGCGCTGATACTTCTCTGAATTAAAAAAAAAGCAGGTAAAAGTGAAAATTTTCATTTTAAACAGCTAGGCCTGTCACAATAACACATTGTGCTGAACGAAATATTGTCTCAGAAAGAATTGCGATAAACGATAAAATTCTTCGAAGATTTTCTTAAACTGAAATATTGATATCAATTTATTCCTTGTGTCTTCTTTTGGCTTCATAAAATAATTGCGGTCACAAAATTTACGAAATTTACGCAGCATAAAAAAACAACTCTTGGTTAACCCAAGGTTTGTCACAGCGCACAGAGGCGTCGCCAGCTGAAAGAGCCTGCTCTAGCTAAAGGCTCTCAGGCTACAGAGGTTAGAGACCATGAGCCTCTGAACAGAGTTCACTCCTCCCTACGATAAGAAAAAGAAAAGAGGGTGACCCTTACTTTCAGTTCCACGATGCTCTTGTTGTCCTTGGATGTAAGCTTGGGGTCCTGGAACAGAGGGTCCTCCACGTAGATCAGGTCCCATTGGTTTGTTTTGTAGCCATCCAGGACAAACTCCACCTTGGTGACCACTGGTGGTTGGAGGGCCAGTTTGGCCAGAGAAGGGGTGGTGCACTGGATGGAGGTCTGGTTTTCACCGTAGACACAACTCTGAAGAGGAGACAAATTAGATATTTAACACACGGACCAACACTTACAGGTTAGAGAGGTAAAAACCAAAACTCTAAAATAACAAGGCACTACAAAAAACAAACAAAAAACAGAATATATGAAGACACTGGAAGAGTGTCAATGTAGCTACTGCCAGAAAATCTAACATCCTTTATGTTTTTTCAATAATTAGGGAAATAAATTTGTAAAAATCTAAGCTGAAAAATGCTGATGATTTCATGTATAAACTTTTACTTTTAGTGTAAAGAAAACAAAAAGCAAAATAAATATTAAAGTTCCTGTGACATCAAATTTTTGTAATAAATATGAACGCATTTTTGGAAAGATAACATCAATAACATGTCACAAAATAAAATTCAGGTCACTATGATGAACCATTCTTGAGATATTTGCATGTGAAGTAACAGGAAGTGATGTCAAAGGGGAATGTGTAAACAGGAATGGAGCATTGCAACAACGGCTGACAACACACACTGTAGAGAAGAATCTGATATTTCTTCAGATTATTTTGAGTCACTATCTAAAGACGAGTCAGAGTTCAGAGAAATATTGTTTCAATAAACAAAGACCAGAGTTCCCCTTTGATGTCACTTCCTGTTTCACTTTGGTTGAGCTAAATTCAAAAGAAAATCTGCCAGTTATGGAACAAAACAGGTAAAATCATGCGTATTATGTCAAGATTTCTTCGACTTTTTATATTTGAAGGATATGCGTGTCACAGGTGCCTTAAAGCTGACTTCCAGTAGCACATTATGGTCACCAGTGTGACTCTCACTCCCTGACAGCACTCTTAATAATACAGACAGACAGAAATGTAGAACAAGCATCAGTTACCTGGTGAAAACTAACACATGTAGAAGTTTAAAAGGCAAATTTTGAGCTCAGATATAACAAAAGTGTACAGGTCTGAGGGCATCTGATAGGAAACTAGAAGCACTCGGAGAGTGCAAACCTCAGCCAAGACCAATTTCCCCATCCTGTAAGAGTTAATGCGCAAAAGCAGAGATCGAAACACATTTTCTGAATAAGTTCTGACGTAGTGAACATTTAAGCAGCAGTATGCACGAGATTTCTTCTCGGTGGAGTCCAATGTGATAAAAAAAATAAGTCAGACTCGTCACCCAACATTATTCATCGTCAAACTGGTGTGGGATTAAGCTCCTAAGTTTTCATCAGTCACATTTCACCATGTAAAACGTCTGTTTTATCCCCTTGTATGAGTTTGTAATGGTTTGACTCTGTTTATAAAGTGCTTCCTGGCTCCCCCGTATCCAAACTTTGAGGCCCGGCTCTGTTTACAAGCCTAGTAGCAAGAAACTGTTTTATTTGGTTGTTTCAGAAATGTGGTGTGTTTGAGGAAATGGGAAAAATAGGTTTCATGGTGCAGTCACGCACTTCCTGGTCACAAAACGTTCTGTAAATGCGCACCAAATGTGTAAAAACGTGCACATTATGGCAAGACTTATTCATCATTAAATCTGGTTTAACATTACTTTTATAAAGTTTGAAGTCTGTGCTGTGTAATCCAGCTCACTGTTTTTTACAGAAGCCCTGTGAAAGCATCACAGCTTTGTTGATCTCAGATTGTTAAAAGAAAACAAATTCCTGTGTCTGCATCGTGATCCGGAACATCACCAAAATTTAAAGGTGTGTTCCTTGGCCCAGTACACACATGTGGTAAAAATGTCATGACAATCCGTCCACAAGTTTTTGAGTAATGTTGTCCACGGACAGAACGACAGACCGACAGACGTATGCGACTGAAAACATTACCTTGCCCTTGGCGGAGGTAATGAAAGTTTCATCAGCAGTGAGAGACTCAATGAAAAGAGATAAAATCAGTTGCATTTTTGACAAATTAAAAGTATACATAGTGTGAGGTTTGAGGGACTTATTGGTTTGTTTATAACATTTTGAAAGTTTATGCAACTCAAAGCTAAACACCACATGGTTAAAATCTCCAAAAACATTTTAACTGCTGGTAATTCATGAAAAATCCTACTTTCTTCAACCTGTTCAAACTGAATGAAGACTATTGTCTGAGCTGCAGATCTCCAGAGTACAGCAGGATTTTATCCTTCACTTTACAAAAACAAAACAAAACCAAAAAAACGGTTGTGCATGTGGAAAATTCTTCCAGTTTTTGGAAATTTTGTTCATGTCACCTGATTTACTGCTACTAAAACTGAACACGTGAGTCCCAATAAAACGGACGTTGTTTTCTTTGTGTGGTTTTTCCAAAACTGTGGGAAGAGTAAAATTGAAAACCAGCCAAATAGTAATAAAAATGCCTTTTTTTTTTCATGACCTGGAACACTTAATTACACTCAAATTAAAGTTTCGACTCTGGCAATTTCTTTTTGACGCTACACTGGTTTTAGCTGCTGATGTGGCCTCAGGACAAACAAGTTTTTAATCAGTTCAGCTAAGGAAAGCCTCCAAGATGTTGTTTGGTTTTAGTTTGTCTCATTTGGACCTTCAAGCAACAAATTGGAAAACAAGTCTTTTAGTAGGGTGTGGTAGTTTTCTGTTAACAGTCCCACAGGTATTTAGGTGAACCGCTTCTGTAGACACGACGTAAAACATGAAACCAGTTGTGTTTATAAAAGCCTGAGTAGAAGTTTTATTCAATAATTCTAAAGTAGACTATGGCTCAAAAACAAGACAGGGTTAACAGAAGACAGAAACAGGCTTTTGTAATTTTCAAACAAACCCTAACATTTTTGTCACCATGTTGGTTCAGATCTTTCTGGATTTTTTTTTTGTTTGTTTGGTTTTTCACTGGACTGCATTTCAAACCCAAATACTTTAAAGACGTTATCTCTGACAGATTTTACTCTGACTCCTCTGATGCGGCCGACAAAACCTCCCTTTTTCCCTGATTTGAGGGTCGGGTCCGATGGATCCTTCTCGGTCAACCATTTTCCATAATGTATTGCAGGCCAACCGGAGATTTTATGTAATGGTGGACGAAGCAAGAGAAGCAGTATAGTTTTAAACAAAAATCTGGTGGTATAAGCTTCAGGCAGTTGTGTTGTTAAATGCTTTTATCATTTGTATAGATATGATTTTAATTGTTATTCTTGGAAGGAAGCGGAAGATTAGACCATCCACATTCACAGCCACTTTTTGCCAGTCTTCATGATCGACCAAGAACCCAGCCCACCTAGAGTAGGCCAGGTCCTTCAAAGGACCCTGAATTTTTTTGGACACAGCCTGATTAGTTGTGTTCATAGTATGAGTCTGAATTATACCCACAGGAAACCCATTTAGATTTAGAGCTGAGTATTTATTTACACAGTCAGTTTTTACCACGACCTCAGGCCTGCACCAAGTGCTCAGAAAGCCAAATCTCTGGAAATTACAATCATAAATCACTTCACTGTTTCTGTAACCTGCTGTTTCCAAACAATCATCCCTAATTTGGCATCTTTCAGTTTCCAGCAGTCTGTAGTTTTTCTAGAAAAACCGAGTATCCAGAGGATCCAAAAAGCTTTAGTTGAACAAGCAGTGGCTCCTAGTCTGAGATATGAAACACATCTTCATGATGTTTACATCCACTTTTAGGGTTAAAGGGATCCCTGATTAGTTGTAACATTAGACTTTATTTGATAAACATATATTTTAACTGTAAAATAAAGACTGTAAAAATACTGTAG
>NW_013952469.1:392479-393657 GCF_001266775.1 Austrofundulus limnaeus
TTTTACAGTCTTTATTTTACAGTTAAAATATATGTTTATTAAATAAAGTCTAATGTTACAACTAATCGGGGATCCCTTTAAAATAGATGAAACAAAAAAGGTTTTCTTGTTTTCCTTTTTTAGAAAGAAAAAATTCTGATCACAGCGGCCAAAACTTTAAACCTTCATATGAAAACTGACCGATACAGTTTGTCTTGTGTACTAGTTTATACTTGTGTATTTACAAGAGCAGATAAAGTAAATGTACTGTACATTATCACACCAATAAAGACAGCGTGGCTCTGCAGCGAGCTGAATGTCTGTTAGAGAACAGAGGGGAACTCAGGCAGCTTTTAATTGAAGTAAATACAACATCTGTATTTGTTTCCATGTGGTGTTTACTGTGGTTCAACTATAAATAGAGGAGCTCAGCTGGAGGGTGGAACGTGTTCACGGCTGGTTAGAAACGTTTGGCATAAGTAATGATTAGAGTCGACTGAAATGACTGAAGTCTAATAAAATGTTAAATGTGGCTCGTTTAGTCTTGGTTATGTAGATTACAGAGTTTTCTAGGAAGGTTTTTTTAAAACTGTGGCACACAGAGAAAGTGGTTTAGTCTATGTCCTTCAGTTCTGATGAGCTGAAATACAGAATACAACCAACAGCAGAGGGGATTATTCCTGGATTCAAAATCACAAAACAGTTTCTGCGAAGGTTTCATTTCAACCTTTATATTGTCGTCACTTTCACATTTCATGAGTCCTGACTGGTGTTTTAGTCAGAGGTGGGTCATTACTATTTACATTAACATCAACATTATTCAGTTACATTAAATTAAACTGCCTTTTTGAAAACAATGTACTTTTAGAAGTACAGTTTTACTACCACATACTTTTTACTTTACTTGAATAATATTATTATGACGTATCACTACTCTTACTTGATTAAAGTTTCTGAATACTCTGCCCACTGAAAGTAACTTCACTGAATGAAGAATAAACGTTTTAAACAGAGGCACACCTATAGTTTATGTTGAAGTGAGACCTCTTGTTTGTTCACAAGCTTTGTTGTTTTAATGATATTTTCTATCTGCTGAGAGATTCGGTGGTCAAGTAAATATTTGTTAAACAGGTCATTATAGTCCCTCCAACTACTTTACCCTGTTCTTTTATGTATATACTGTATATATATATATATAT
>NW_013952469.1:394631-401453 GCF_001266775.1 Austrofundulus limnaeus
AAGTTACATGAGGCGGCTGTGGCGGAGTAGTTAGGGGAGTTGTCCTGGAACCGGAAGGTCACTGGTTTGATCCCCTGTCCATCTGTCTCAGTTATTGTGTCCTTGGGCAAGACACTTCACCCACTTTGCCTACTGATGGTGGTCAGAGGGTCCGGTGATGCATGGCAGCCCCACCTCTGTCAGTGCACCCCAGGGCAGCTGTGGCTACAGTGTAGTTTGCCATCATCAGTGTGTGAATGTGAGTGTGAATGGGTGAATGTCTGTTAGTGTAAAGCGCTTTGGGGTCCGGAGGGACTTGAAAAGCGCTCTATAAGTTCAGTACCATTTACCTTTTTTACCATTTATTCTGCTTCTGTTCACTTTCCTGTTTTCTCCTCCGGCTCCGAGCTGTCTTCCCTCAAGTGATCAGTTTGCCTCATGCCTTCACTCCTGATTGTCATCCTCTGTGTTCATCTCCTGTAAGCAGTTTTGCTGCCTTGACAACTTTTTGTTTTTGTAAATAAACCTTTCCATTTTACCTCCAAGCCTACATACTGTTTCTACAAACTGAGGTCTTTCAAAAAAGCCATCTTCAGCAAGTAAGGTGCATTTCCCCCAGAACCCTCTTGTTTTTTTGTTTTTTTTTACAAAACAAAACTTTTGATTTGCAGCAGAGCAGACATGAAGTCTAAAAACCTAAAGCTAAAACTAAAAGTTCATATAAACAGAAAAATAACTCAAAGCTTCAACATAAAACCTGGTGTTACTCTGCACTGATGTGACCAGTTGACAGAGTAATAGTGCTAATAAAATAATGTTTGTCTTTTAACAGGTTCGTTCACTTTTAAACTACAACAGACACCTCCCACGTTGACTTCATGTCACGCCTTTATGTTTTCATTTTACATTTGTGGAAATAAGGTGGGATGAAAAACACGGGTGAAAAAAACTGGGTTAATTCACTACACAGTAAAATTTAGTGTTAGTCACCGGCTGTGATGAAACACCAGTGTTGATGTTCGCTCTGTGGTGGCATCCAATAACAGTCTGTGTTTATCTTCTGGGTTTCAAAAATACATGTGTCCTTAAGTCAACATCACATGAACACGAGTTGAAAAGAAAAACATCCCAGAGATTAATAGTGTTCTTTTAAAACACACGCAATGCCATCCTTACACCATTGGATGCAAAGCTAGAAAGCACTGTAGTGATCTAAGTGGTTCCAAGAGCTGGAAGGAGAGATCATATTTCTCCAGTTTTAGCTTCTCTCCACTGGCTCCCTATCAAATTTAGAATAAACCATATGGTTAATATAGTTAGTGTGGTTAACATTGGTTAATATGGTTAGTGTGGTTAACATCGGTTAATATGAGTAATATAGTTAGTGTGGTTAATATGGTTAATATGGTTAATAAGGTTAATATGGTTAGTGTGGTTATTGTGGTTAATATGGGTAATATGGTTAGTGTGGTTAACATTGGGTAATATGGTTAGTGTGGTTAACATTGGGTAATATAGTTAATATGGTTAATGTGGGTAATATAGTTAGTGTGGTTAATTTTGTTAATATAGGTACAGTAATATGGTTAGTGTAGTTATTATGGTTAATATGGTTAGTGTGGTTATTATGGTTAATATGGTTCATATGGTTAATAAGGTTAATATGGTATGGTTAGTGTGGTTAATAAGGTTAGTGTGGTTAACATTGGTTAATATGGTTAATGTGGTTAACATTGGGTAATCTGGTTAATATGGTAAGTGTGGTTAACATTGGTTGATATGGTTAGTGTTGTTAATTTGGTTAATATGGGTAATATGGTTAGTGTGGTTAATATGGTTAGATGGGGTAATATGGTTTGTGTGGTTATTATGGTTAATATGATTAGTGTGGTTAATATGGTTAATATGGCATGGTTAGTGTGGTTAATATGGTTAGTGTGGTTAACATTGGGTAATATAGTTAATATGTTTAGTGAGGTTAACATTGGGTAATATAGTTAATATGTTTAGTGAGGCTAACATTGGGTAATATGGTTATTATAGTTAGTGTGGTTAACATTGGGTAATACGTATGTTTAGTGTGGTTAACATTGGGTAATACGTATGTTTAGTGTGGTTAACATTGGGTAATACGTATGTTTAGTGTGGTTAACATTGGGTAATATGGTTACTATGGTTAGTATGGTTAATATGGGTAATATGGTTAGTGTGTTTAATATGGTTAGTGTGGTTAACATTGGGTAATATGGTTAGTGTGGTTAACATTGGGTAATATGGTTAGTGTGGTTAACATTGGGTAATATGGTTAGTGTGGTTAACATTGGGTAATATGGTGTCTTTATATAAAAAGCAACATAACAAAACAAACCTGTGTAAAATTCTATTATGAGGGTTTACAGATCTGGAGTTACAGAGAATAAGTTCATATCTGGACACTTGCACTTTTACCACTGACCCCCACCCTGTGTTGAAGGGAGGGACAGATGTTGTGTTGACACATTACTGCACTTTATCTGGTGAGAATATCTCGGAGTTCGGATGAAAATAAAACTGCATGTGACTGAAGGTCATGTGACTGTTTTGCAATGATTACAGTTTGATGAAACGAACAACAGAGCTGGCAGGATGTGGGCAAACAGGTGGTCCCATGTCGGCTGGGTGTGGCACCCCTTTGGACTTGGAGACATGTGATCTGGTGCTGAACAGAGTCTGGATCCGCTACAGCTCTCAGGTGCCACGGGTGTGATTTATAGAGTTTTTACAAGAATTACGAATTTTTGAGGCTTATTATACATTCAAAGGGGTTGCCATGTATGTGAATTGTGCAACATATTAAGGGAAAAGAGCCATTCTGCGACTCCTCTCATCAGCAGATTGAGTGACGGCAACATGTCAGAGCATTTCCATTTATTTCTACGTCTCTTTTGATTCCAAACCGATTATTGCTCTGTGTATGCGTGTTTGTTCGCATTAAGAGAGTCTTCATCTGTGACTTCTGAATGGCTAGAAGGAGTATCAACACAGAATGGGCTGTTTAGAGGTACAGTTTTCTGAAAGAGCCAATAGGTGACTGTGTTAGACACTACAGCAACTACCTGATAACACTATAGCTCCACTTGTAATGCCCTCTAGTGTTTGTTTTAGACACATCATCTCCCTCCAAATCAAGTCAAAACACTGTATACCACTGCTGGTCTGCACGTGGACCAAATGATATATTCCTTCATTGCTTGTCTATCAGTGAATTATTTACAGTTTTCCTCATCCTGTTCAAATGTGCCTTGTTACAATCCCCACATCATTTTCTTTTTGTGAAACAAAACAAAACAGGAGTTTATGCACACTAATCTCTGGCTTCCATCTCTCCGATCTAAATCTCCCTCCCTGGAGAGTCCCACTGATGGCAGCAGCAGCAGCTCTGCTGAGCTGTGGCTGAAACTTCCTCATCCATTCACCAGTCTGACTCCCCGGGTGAGTCGCGGCGGCCCAGATGGTCCCGCACAAACTCTGTAAGTCAGCAAACGCTGAAATATAAAGACGCAAACATATTTAATTCCTGAAGATACAGCTGTTTCAAATCTGTTTGTGTAGCACTAAGTCACCTAGCCAAAGTGATCCAATTAACCCCCCTCCTACGCACACCAGCACAAAATAAATAGGACCACTCTGTACAGTAACACCCCCCATTTACACTCCCCTCTCACACTGCCTCTAATGCAGGGGTGTCAAACTCCAGTCCTCGAGGGCCGCTATCCTGCAAGTTTTAGAGGTTTTCCAGCTCCAACACACCTGATTCAGTGATTGAATTAACTCTTCAAATTGGGCAGAAGCCTGTTAATCACCCAGCGATCAAAATCAGGTGTGTTGGAGCAAGAAAACCTCTAAAACATGCAGGATAGCGGCCCTCGAGGACTGGAGTTTGACACCCCTGCTCTAATGCATCCAGCAAAAGGAAAACTATCCAGTGAATTAGAGGAAACTTCAGTCAGTTTCATTGTTCGGTCCATGTCTCCTCTGCTTTAAGGAGAGGAGGTGAGAGGCTAAAGGTTGGAAGCAGCTGTAAATACAATCTGAGCGAGTGGGGCAGCCGGTGGGCCGAAAGAGTTACTGAAGAGTGATGAAAGATGCATCACTCATCCATTTTCTCCTTGAGTTTCCTTTACGGGTGTCAGGGAGCCGGTGTCTGTCTCCAGCGGTCACAGTGAGAGAAGTGAAGGACACTCTGGACAGGTCCAGAGACACGTGGAGACAAACCAGACAGACAATCTAGGCCTTTCACAATAAACAATAAATCAATTCATCGCAGGATGAATTAAATTCAGGTAGATAATATTTGTTTTCTTCATTTTCTCCTCAGTGGAAGGAGGAGTGAACTCTGTCAGGTATTTTCCGGACTCATGGGGCCTCATGCAAGAACCGTTCATATGCACAGATTTGTTCTTAAGTTGTGCGTACGAGTGATTTAGGAGAATTTGTGGCATTCACCAATKTTYTCGTATTCTAAGATTTTTTTCAGATACGAACAAARTTYACGAGTGGTCCAGACCTGTCGTATATTTTACSAGCAGTCAGTCTGCTGTTATCCAGACGGGTTTTCYTCMCTAATAACTTTATATTTCGTTAGTTTGAAGATATTTTGMGTTGAAAATAAATYACAYTCYATRATTATSTTGACAATAGGHTATTCTGCTTGAATTAGAGTTATAATTTTAAAGGTAATAATTTAGACTAACAATATAAATTGTCCGTCCGTCTGTTTTCTGCTGCTTATCCGGGATCGGGTCGCGGAGGCAGCAGCAGAAAGACCCTGCTCTCCCCAGCGACACTTTACAGCTCGTCCTGGGGGACTCCGAGACGTTCCCAGACCAGAGGGGATACATGATCCCTCCATCGACTCCTGAATTTTCTCCAAAGTGCCAGACTTATTTTGAAAACATTTTAAAATGCTTATTTCAGAACTGCAACTGAGACCACATGAGACTGCGCGTGGGGGGGGGTGGGGGGTGTATGGTGTGCGACGGTGTGGCTTCTGAATAAATGAAAATGATTTAACACAGTTGTTTATACTTTTAGCAACTCCTTTTATTCCACAGCTGACCTGCTAAAAATGACAGATTTTCTTTTCTGGATCTCTGACAGACGGACTTCAATCTCTGAACTGGTAAAGTTCTCCTTCTTAGTTTTCGCTTTAGTTTCCATGAATGGACACTTCCTGACACTGAGGCAGGAAACAGAGCCTTATATGGTGTTTTTGGGGTGGTAATTATGCTAATCTCCTCTCGAGCCTGGATAGAGGAGGTGGGCAGCGATTTTACAGCTTCAGCAGCTGTTGTTGTGTGTTGTTGTTTTTTACAATCTCTGGTCCATGTCGGTTCAGAATCTTTTATCCGTACCAAAACTTCATAAACCTCCATAAGCATGGTAGTGTGTGTGCGGATGCGTATTTGCTACATCGTGGATACCGTTTTGCTGACAAACATAGCTTTGTGGGAACCCAGTGCTCCCTATGGGGACTAAAGCCTGGTCCCCACGTGTACGGATGCAGATTTTGGGTGGGGGGTTAGGTTTAGGACCAAGGTGTGAATTGACTTTAGGTTAGGTTTAGGGTTACGCATGTACTGGTGGGGTTTGATTTAGGGGTAAGGGTTCTGGGTTAAGGCCCCCGTACTAAACTCCACAAAGGTCTGCATGGACTTGAGGCGGACTCAATGCGAACTCGAAGCAGACGTCCGCCGGACAGGTCCACACAGAGATCAGTTTTTTACGTCTGCGTCCGCTCAACAAACTGCCCGGCGAGTTCACATCGAACTGTTTTGGATGCGACACCAAGCAGATAAAGTTGAGAATCGGCATCATTTTTGGATGAATTAGAGAAAGAACATCTCACAGTGATTAGAAAACCTAGAAACTATATGATACATTGATGAAGGAATACAAAGACTTTCAGAGAGCAACAAGTTCATGGGAGGAAATAGCTCAGACCCTGGCTAATTTATTTTCATTTGTTGCTTTTAGGCTTAAATGCAAGCTCTTCCTCTTCGTCCTTGACATCATGACTGAAATTGCGAAAAATTACGGAATTTGTCAGACGATCAGTACACTCGAGTATGAAGTCTCAAACATTCGCGGACAATAAGAGCAGAGTCCGCATGGTTCACGGACTGTATACAGCAGAGATTCTTAACCTATGGGTCGCGAGCGCAACCTTGAGGGCCTCAAAAGAACAACAGTTTTAAACTTTGGGCCGCAGAGGGCCGTGGGACCGCATTGATTTCGAATAAGGTGCAATACACTTTCTCACCACTAGTAGCAGTAGTGTGCCACTCAGATGTTTAACAACTTTTTTAAAATGTAGAAGAAGAACCTTAGAAACCTGCCGAGAATGGAAACCTATTTTGAATGAAAAGTAGAAGCAAAAATGAAAGTAACTAATCAAATAACACCAATGTTTGTCACTAATATGAAGTGCAGCTTCTGTTTTTACCAGGCAATATTTTAAAAGTTCAAAACATTATCAAATACAGTTGCAGATACAACTACATTTTAATTTGCACTTTAAATTATTTTTGTACTTTATTTTTAAACATTTTGAATGTATTTTAAAGAAAATTTAAACTTGTCAAAAAGCTGTTGTTACTGTTATTGTTTGTCACTAATATGAAGTGCAGTTTCTGTTTTTACCATGCAGTATTTTAAAAGTTCAAAACATTATCAAATACAATTGCGGATACAACTATATTTTAATTTGCACTTTAAATAATTTCTTGTAGTTTATTTTTAAACATTTTGAATGTATTTTAAAGAAAATTTAAACTTGTCAAAAAGCTGTTGTTACTGTTATTG
>NW_013952469.1:402211-419731 GCF_001266775.1 Austrofundulus limnaeus
CCCCACCCCACCCCGCCCCCGGCTGTGAGGGGCATGGGAAAGGAAAGATGTTTCATGAGGCATTCAGGTGTCAGCTGGAGGGATTTAGTCTTCTGGGAAGAGATAGGAAGAGGAGCCTGACACGAAACAAACCGATCTGTGAGTTCAGGCGACAGGTGCCTGGCTGTGTCAAAGCCTCTTATTGAACTCAGATATCTGAAATAGAGGAGTGCCTTTTCTTGTGCATTGTGTTAAAAATGACTCAACTCCACCAGCGTGAAAAATGTAAAGATCATTTTTTTAAATTCTCTTTTTGTGTAAATGTATACGTGGCTTCCCTGGCTCTGTGGCCATGCCAGCTTTTCACGACAAACTGTAACACAAATCTCTTTCAAGTTTGTGGGAAAGCTGAGATTGGCTGAGACCAGGCTTTCCCGGAGATCTGATATCGAGTCAGCATTTTTTATGCCTCGCTCCAGCTGAGATTCCTTGACCTCTGTTAATGTTTCGAGCAGCTCTTTGTGTTTTTCCTGAAAGCTTCCTAAAACTTTACTTTGCGGCCTCATTTTGGGACACATACATAACTTCATGGATCAGCATCGAGCAGCGTCTGATGAAGTTGATGCTCAAAAATGTGATTGTGGTGGCGTGACGAGGTGGCTCACAGGAACCAGTCCGCAGGAGCTCACTGCTGAAATATCATTGCCTCAGAAGGGTTAAGACAATAAGAGTCTTGAACTGTCCCTTCCCAGGCTGAGCCCCAACTCATCCCGTTTACTGGATGGAATTTAACAAGCGACAGCTGGGACCCTCCAGGATCCTATGATCCCCTCCTAAATCATTAGCATTAATAGACTAATTTTACACAAGTCTTCTGCTTGTTTCACCACATATCTGCAAAGATTGGACTTTTTCATCCACACGTGGTCTTTTAGTCTAGCTGAAATGAAAAATAATTCTCTAAGACTCTGCACAGCTTTTCAGACATTTGACTCTGACTGTCTGAACTCTGACTTTAAAGTTTTAAACCATAAACTGTCTCCAGTCATTACAGGTAAAATTACACCGATGAAATTTCTCTGAGAAAGACAAGAATATCCTTATAAAGTTTAAATGCACAAGCATGGAAATATGACAAGTCAGGGACGACTAAACCTTTTCAAATTTCCCTCCAAAACTTGTGTTTTAATTTCTGTTTATTTAATTTAAATTTTATACATTTTGTTTGCCACAATTTCTCTGCATTGTAGTGTAACTCATTAAGAACATTTTAAATATTCAAACATGAACTTCAAAAAAAATCTAATTCTTACTATCGTTGCTGAAAGAAGCATTTAAAAATAAAGTAATGAATCGTCAGCATAGACTGTGATGTCATTTTTAAACTAATGTAGGCAGTAAAATCATGTTTGTGGTTATTAAACTGGAAATTTAAAGTAATCAGGACTTTCTTTGGACATAAAACCCTGTCAGAATGTACATAGAAATATTTACAGTATATATTGATTTCCTCAGTCACTGCTCTTACACAGTTTGTAGATTATCAGTACTGAGCAGCAAACTGAGATTATAATGTCTACCTTGTTAAAAATCATTAATTAGTGTATAAACTCTGTTTCAACTGTTTGTACTTTGTTCAGGAATTTGTAAGTGATTTTGGATGAAGTCCAAAATTACTGATCACCGTAGAAACACTGGTTGTGTTACCTCTTCGTTACCTATTAACATTCAGTGATGAGTCAGACCCAACAACGTCTCAAACACATCTGTAAATAGATTTCACAAAGTTAAACATTGCTTTCCTAGTTTTCCTACTGAGTTATTCATGGAGGATTAACTGAACATTTATTTTATATGTCAGGAGAAACTGTGGACACGACTTATTATGAACCCCGCACGTGGGTCCCACGTAAGTGGGAGTCATACTGTTTTCGTACTGTTTTTTTTCCCTTCGGAGATTTTTGATCAACTGTAGAACAAAAACGGCTGCACCGATCAACATGAAATTTGGCAGGACTGTAGAAGAGTCTGACCTACACTGCAACAGCCAACGGTTTTACGATAGACCCCGTATTTGAGGAGGGGGCTCCTTTCAAAGAGGGTGTGTCAGGACATGCAAAAGTGCTTATAACTCAGAAACTGTTCAACATAGGAGCTTCAGATTTCTTTTGTTGTTTAGCTCTGATGAAGCTCTATCCTTCAGACCCACCAATCAGTGTCCCCCACCCCCCGCACCCCCAATTTTTTCTGAAAAAGGGGTCTCTGGACATGCAAAAATGGTTATAGATCAAAAACTATTTAAAATAGGAGCTTCAGATTTCTTTGGTTGTTTAGCTCTGATGAGGGGCTATCCATCAGGTCCACCCCCCTCAAAAAATGACCCCCACCCAAACCACTACAATTTCAGGAGGCATCTAGTAGCATGACATTTATTAGGAATAAAGACTTCTGAGTTCTGGTGCATTTGTGTGTGCGGGGGTCATTATGTTACCGCTATGTGGTATCTAGTTATTAAAGTCTTCAGTTAGCTCAGGGCAACTTTTTTCTGTTAAGTCTTATCTGCAGAGAGCAGCGCAAACGTTGCTTCGGCTCGCACAGATGCACGTGTTCCCACCCAGAAGTTTCCAGGTCCAGCTATGAACGCCTGCTGCTGTCTTTCAGCTCCACTGGAAAGGGTCGGGCCGTAATCGATTCAAAGTGCGTCGATACCGCCAGCTGGAGGGGGATAATCTGAATTCTTTGGGTCATAAACCTGATTTTTAGAGCCTTCAGCCTGAGCTCGCGCTTACCGTCGGCGCATAATGAAGCTTAAGCTCCCCTGAGAGCCATCAAGCACTGACCTGAACACAGGTCAATGACCAGGGAAAGGGAAACTGAAAGACGAGACACGGTGGGGGGGTGGTCTTTGTGTGCGAGCATGTTTGGATGGAGGAGGACAGATTAGGGATGAAGGGACATTCCCTCTCTCAAACTCGAGATGGAAGTCTTATTCCATGAGTTCTGTGTCGTACTTTGAACCACAGGGTTCGAATCACTAAAAAGATCCAAACAGGTAAATAAAAGAAACCGGTCTTGAGCTGAAAGATGCAGGATGTAAAGGAACGGAGCTCAGAGGTTTGACAGGAGGGTTTAGGTAGGGTTTCTGCACTCATGAGGATATTTGTGAAGAGAGAATTCTAACAGCGAGCAGATTAATAATCTCCTGACTGAACCTGAAGCAGCGTGTCTCATGATGACAGACGGCATCATTACAAGGATCTGCTAGTCCTCAAACTGAAGGCAAACATCAGCAATAAGAGAACACCTTCACTGTGCAGAAAAACTACCTGCAGCAGTTTAACTCTGCTCATGATACTGTGTGTTTGAGTTCTGCTTACGCAAAGTACAGTCTGTATCAAAAAGATGAATATTTTAGGTACTTTATAGGTTTTTTTTTTTGAAAGAAGTAAAAGTAATCATCATTTTAGCAGCAGCTGCAATAAAACCCAGGCTAAGAGAGATTACGGACGTCCTGGATGACGGGATCAGAGGGTCAAAAAGTTTCTGTCATCAGTAAAATAAGTTTTCATTCTGTGTGTAAACTCTGCTTAAACAAGAGGCCAAGGGCAAAATGTCTTTTTTTTTCAACTTTGTGTCTGTGATTTGAATTTAAACTTTATATGATAGAAGATTTAAAACACAGACAATCATAATGGACTCTCCTCATCAGGTTATCTCATCATCATGTGTGTCAGTAAATCTACCACTAAAAGGGATGCGGATCCAGTAGAACAGCTGTTCCACTTCTGAGCAGACATGTTGAAACAAACACGTGTAGAATTAAAGGTGGCGCTACGCAAGTTTTGTCTGTTTCTGCTCAGGTGTTCTCTATACTCTAAAACACTAGTTCCCAAACTAAACACCAAAACACATTTTCTCAATAGTTTAGAACAGAAAAACTAAACTACACAGTTACGCAATACAGTTTTATATATATATATTTATATATATATATCGTTGCACCCCTATGCAGGAAATTCACAGTTAGGTTCGGGTCGATACTTTAGTCTCACGGTTCAATATTTTTTTGATACAAAAAGAGAAATTTCCATGTCCCTTTTAACTTGTAATTTATTTAAATTAATTATGAACATTTGTTTAACCTCAAAAGTAAAGTTGTTTAATTAAATGTTGCTGAAACAGCAAGTTTCTCAGTGGATCTGCGCTCAAAAATGCAGCCTAGGTGGAGTAGTCAAAGACAGATCCACTGATCCTTCAACACAGGGCATCTTCAGAAGACAAGTTGATAAAGTAAATTTTAAAAAACTGTATTGTTCAATACAGCACTTTTCGATACGGGTACATGTATTGTTGCACATATATATGTATACAGTATATATATATATATATACAATTAAAGTAAAAAATAAAATGACAGAAATGTGAAGCTAAGCATTTCTGAAAGGTTTAGATCATCAATCGTGTTTGTTGACAATCGTGAATAAAATTTTTCTGAAATAATTATTGTATTAACCACATTTTCAACATTTTTCTTTTTTACTTTCGTCGACATCCAACAATAATATAATTTATAGAAAATTCAAGCAGATTGGGTAGCCACAATGCTAGAGACAAAAAGCCCTCCGAAAGTAATTATTTTAGCGGATGTGCAAATGAGCTTATGGTACGGATCGTGCGGCAGTCTTCTGGTTTAAATCCTTCAAAACAAAAGCTAACAACCTATACAGCCCCCTAGTGGAATGGAGGTAGTCAAACCCTACCTCTACCAAATATGCATAAAATATGTATCCCTTTATCAAAAGTTACAAAATTATATAAAGGTAGGAAAAAGAAGAATTGAATTGTACATAGTTTTAATAAATCAAATGGACTTGTTTTGGTCATGTTTATATACTATGAAAGACATTTTCACAACCTCTGACATCCCCCACCCCTTTGCTCTCTAGCGCTCCCCTCACCACCGTTTAAAGACCCCACAAAGCCAATGAAGACCATTTATTCTGCCATGATGGACAACAAACAACAATGCATTAATCTAATGTTAGTACAGATGGTTGGTTTTATTTCTCTTCTAATTGCTGCTGATCATTTGGACCTCCATTAAGAGACTTTTAAAAAAATCAACAGAGTGGAAGGTTTGATGTCTGTACTACGGAGCCCGCGAGGGGACATGGGAGATTTTTTTTCTTTTGCGTTCCCACGCAATACTATTGCGTTACCTCGCAATACCTTTTGCGTTCCCTCGCAAAAGTAGTTTATCACGTTGTGCCTGCCGGTTTATTAGCAAACTCACATGTTCACCATTAGCGAGTTAGCCTACTACCTCAATTCAGCTTCAGAATGAATATAGCACAAAGCCACGCATGGAAGTACGTCATATGTCGATATTTTAACACAGTACGGCCACGCAACATCAATGTCAATTTCACGAACTTGTGGCGACACATTCTGTTTTGGTAACTGGATATTTCAAAATAAAAGTCTGATTTAAATCAGTTCATATACAAAACAATCTTTTGCGTGGGAATGCAAAAATATTGCGTGGGAAAACGCAAAAGTATTGCGAGGTAACGCAAAGATATTGCAAGGTAACGCAAAAGAAAAAAATTCCCCCATGTCCCCTCGCGGGCTCCGTACTGTACAGGTCATTTCCAAGCAAAGGAAATGCTTATTTTGCTGATTTTAGGGGAAACACTTTCCATTTTTACCAAGATTCAGCAACATCTTAATAAACTAACACAGGAAGCTTTCCAGGGTTAAACCGAGATCATATGATTCTCTGATGTCAGCTCTATAGTTTTCATGTGTGAACAGGTAAAAACACAGATGATGGTATACTTAATAAACTGTATATTCTGTATGAATTAAACATCTTTTCACTGCTTTGTGATGACGTTACATCAGTCGACAGGCCACAACTCATCAGGTTGAATAATTTAAAGCAGCTCACACCAGCTGGGTTCAGACAGACGTGATGTCTTCCAGGTGTGTGTTTTTAGGTGTGTGTGTGTGTGTGTGTGTGTTTACAGTCAGAAGGATCCAGCTGGACAGAGGTGAGACGAGCTGAAGCGTCATAAAGCTTTTACTTGAGCTACTGTGAGTCAGAGGGTGACAGCTGGTTCCAACGCTCCAGACTGAGAATTTTCCATTTCCTTCCCGCTCATGTGTGTCTGAAACTAAAGCTCTTTTTCTATGTCAGGAGTTTTTTTTTTTTTTCTGAATGGTTTCTGGAGTGGTGAGCGTGTCTGATGAGAAAACCATCCATGTGATTTGGAGGGAGTGAAACATTTATAATCAGCCGATTCAGATTGAGCCAGGACACAGAGATACTGCAACTGACCGCAACATCAAGAGTAAAACGTAAATTTGTCATGTTTTTATTTAAATAAATTAATTTTAAAAACTCTGATGGATATGGGGAAAAAAGATGAGACTGTAAGACTGAAAGTTGGATTATTAAAGTGGTCAACAAGCTACTAGCATGATCTAATCAATACGTTTTTTCCTCGTGTTTCAAACACTTTTTTGTGGACGAATGGAGAGAAAAACAGCTAAGCCTGGCCTTTTCTGTTGTGGGCACAAAACAACAACAAAAACATTCAACTCATGTTAGTTTTGGTGAAAGCTTCAAACAGCTGCTGCAGAGGGACCAAAGAGCCACATGTGCAGAGCGCTGGTGTAGACAACACACATCCAAACTCTCATTGACTTCCATTAAATCTGAGCTCAGAGTTTTCTCTTCCAAACTAAAGGTGAAGACAATCTTGCAACATGTCAACATCCTGCCTGATCTCATGTGATGTTTTAGAGCTTGCAGTATGTTTTGTGAAGGAGGCTCAGCTACTATCATGACAAATTTTAGCGCAGTGTCAGTAAAATTCATAGAGGCATGGCCATTTTTGTGTTTGCTGAGGTTGATTGTCTGAGGTAGCCATCTTGAACTGGAGCGACTCCAAAAGTTAATTAGTTGCAGATAATAATTACGTTCTAGGTGTTTCATTGAAATCCATTCAACAGTATGAGATATTTTGTTAACAGACAAATAATGTTTGACTCAAGCATAGTCCAGGTTGGGGAGCAACAGTTTAGCTCAGTGTCAGTAAAATTGCCTATATGCCACGGACATCCGGCCCAGCATTTGATGCCACTCCCAGCACTTCAGGTTCACGGTCAACTCAGTGTTAGCGAAAGATTTTTTCACCCGACAGCGACTCTTAATGATCTCCACAGAACAGAATTAGCATATTACATATACCAACATTAACACAGGAGACGCACAGGTCCAGCCAAGTGGAAAAAAACTCTCCAAAGTGGATTAAAGTCATAAAAACAAAGGAAAGACGTTCKTGTTTATGGTTCCAGAATTTAGCCTTTTTCACTATTCCGTGGCTGCTTGTTCCGTGAATTATTCACGTAGAGCTGTGACACTTATATTGTTGGAAAGAGCAGAGTCTGGGCTTTAAATTGATGGGCTACTTGTATGGTTTGGATCATTTTCCTCGACGTTGTGAACTGAAAACGTAATGATTATCAGGCGGAGGTTCTGCTGCTCTCTGTGCTCGGGGGGAGGTGTGCGCGCTCGTCACTTGGCTTTAGTCTACGCTGTAATATACACTCTAACAAGGTTTTACTTTTGCATGAAACTCATGACAAAGTCGCATAAAAACATTTCATATAACACAAACKCGCGCRCACACACCTACCTTTGTACCGGCTGCTGTGTTAGCTTCCTGCTASCTGTCGTGTGGAGGTGGTCTTTCCTCTCTCGTCTTGGCAGTAAAAGGGGATAAATGTACATTTCCCTTTTGTAACCTCCATCTTCTCATTTCTGATGCTGGCTCTTGAATATCCTCAGGTTAGAAATGCTGATTACAAACGCAAGCGTGAGCTTTTAAAGATAAGTTTTCCCTGTAAGGCTATGATCCTCTGCTGTCACCTCCTCATCAAGAGGAAAAAGGATAAAAACTAACGACTCTATTGTACCTGCTGCTTAGTGAACACAACGACACACAACAGAACTCATGTTTTATACCAGTAGATCACAGATGCTTTAACTTTTGTGACTTTTTCACGGACTAGTACTAGCAGCTAACGCTAAAAACAGGCAGTAAGCAGGGAGTGGAAGGGAGGAGCGTGGCAAGAATTTTACTGGAAATACGTCATTAATGACCGTGGCATATAGGCTATTCAGGGAGGTAAAGTCACGTGGGGTGCAAGAAAATATCGATACACTGAAATATCGCGATATTTCATTTCCCGATACTGTATCGATATTCTAAAGCCCTGTACCGATTTGTTATAAAGGTTTAAAACGTCAACTTTCCTGCCAGCCGTTCATTTATATGTTGTCGTTCAGCCTCTGACCACTAGTTGGCAGCAGTGAGCCAGACATTTGGCTCCTCCACCTCTTGAGCACCAGAGAGTAAGGGTAGCATTAGCATTGTAAGTAAACATTAGCTTCATGCTCCGATAGCTGAATCTGAGCGGAAAAGACCAACACCTTCTGCTTTCTAAGCTGAGGTAAGGTTACAAACAGTTACTTATTTGTCAGAATATCTGCTTTTTAAGCCAAATTAAGTGTCTCGTGCGCTCTTTTTTCCAACTGTAGTCAGCTTTCACGTTACGGAAGGCAGGCAGGCATATACTGTACTATAGCGCATGCATCTAGCGCCTCGAGCTCGGCACTCCCCCCGATGCCCGTGACATAAAACTCTGTCTGTTGCTCAATGTCCGGCTGATCGCATCAAAGTCCATGTACTTTAAGTTTATCCTGCTGTGTTCGCTTCAAAAACGTTTTAACTGTGTTCTTTAGCTTCTCCATTTACAGTATTTACTGTTTATTTTCAGGACCTGCCCTGCTGTTCGACCCACAGTTATACAAATCATGTTCTGGATGCAGGTCAGCTGATCCCAGAAACTCTGTGCAGCAGCTTCATATCATCTGTTTACTGAACTTTATGACAACATAAAGRCTATTGTTAAGTGTTGGGTGACCATATTGTAAATTAATATTAAAAACTAAAAGCTGTAAAAATATATATTTTCAAACTATTTATTGTCAAATTTAGTCTAATAATTGAAAACATGGATGAAATAAGAAATATGAAACAAATAAAATAAAACACATACAAAGCAGAACACAGCTAAATGTATCAAAAGTATGTCTCTGTAACATTAAAATTTTCTGAGACAATCAATTTTGGTTTTTCATTTTTTTCCCAGTAAGAGGTTTTTATTTAATGGAATTTTTGGACAAAAAAATCACAATATATCGCCTTGTTTACAGTATCGCAATATATCAGGATATATCATATCGTGACCCCTCTGTCATGATACGTATTGTATCACTGAATTCTTGCCAATACACAGGCCTAGTTTGTGTCAGTTAAGGTCGAACAGCTGGGGTGGCCATCTTGACTCTAAAAGATAATAAATTGAGAAAACACTGGGGACTAGACACAGATTCTACAACACGAAAAATGAGCTGAAACTCAGTAAGTTACAAACATTTTGTATCTGTGGCTGTTTTGTTGTGGCGGCCATCTTGAACTGGGTTGACTTTAAAAGTTAAAGTGATGGGCACACTAAAAAGACGGAGAGTGAAAGACACCGTCCTCCAGTGAAGAAATGATCATGATTTGTAAGTATTTACCAAAGTTTATGCACAGTGGGTAAAACAAGTGAAGTGGGCCTCAGTCAGATGATTTTGAGACAGAAACTCGAACTTGAACTCACCACGTGGAAGACTGCAGAGTCTGGACCGGTGGAGAGAACCATCTGGGGCTGGAGGCCGGATTGGAGGAAGGAGCCATGAGCCGACACCGTGCAGCCTCCACTGCAGCGAGGGGGTTGGGGTGAGAGCGGATATCAGAGTTAGCATCGGACACAGGAGAACCCCACAGGGAGGTACCTGCTGTTAGCGTTAGCAGCTCGTCACCTCCCACTCGTTTCCCGCTGCTTAAAAAAACTACGAGTCTGTTGGGTGATGAAACATGGCTGGGAGGAAGTCTGAGGGAGTTTAGCTGAGGCGACATGTTTAAGGAGCGAAGCCTCAGAGCAGTTTGTCAAAACGCCAAACGTGGAAACACTCTGTGAGCTGGTCTGAGAAGAAAGCTAATCTGATTCTCACCTCACAAAGGAGCGCAGCGGCTGGATCCTGGTGATGACGGGGTCTTCGTTGTAGGCGAACGGCAGGGGGGCGTGGCGCTCCACCGAATCCACGGTCAGCTTCACCGGCTGCTCCGAGCCAGCGCTGTGCGGCGGCGTCTTACAGGTCAGCATGGTGGACGCCAAGCTGAAGAAGGATGAGGAAACAAACGTTACATTTCAGCTCAGTGTCAGTTTGAGTTTGTTTTGGCTTGTTGTCGGTTCTGGTTCTGGTTCTGGTTCTGGTTGTTGCTTCAGATCAAAGACATCTGTTTAATAGAACAAGTGGAGCAGCTTTTATTTCTGAAGGGAGGCAGCAAACCTGTTGTAACTCTCACATTTTTTCACTTAAAATAACATTTTCACTTCCAGCAATGAGAAAACCTGCTGCTGCTTCCTCTCCCTCAGCTTTGAGGTGGTTCACCCCAACCTGGACCCCACCGGACCCCCCTGGCTGCCTCACTGTATTGGTGCAAATTTATTTATTATGATTAGTTAATTCAGGCATTGTGATTATCATAAATCTTAAACCATCTTTAAAAATACATGGCATTACTACATCTTTGCATGTTTTTCAGTTCATTATATTCATGAAGCCAAAAAATAAATAAATCTGAAAATTCAGCTTTAATCCTGAACAATAGAAGTTAATGGAGTCTCTACATCCATCTTTGTTTAGGTCAATGATTTGGACTAGCCATTAGCTCATCAGTTTTTTTCAAACTTAATGCTTCTAAAGCTGTTTACAACTTTTGCAACCTCACTTCAAAATGACTTTTTATCCTGTTTTAAAACACAAAATGTTTGTGTTTGAAAAAAAAAACAGAAAAAGACTAACAGGGGCTGATTTATCAAAGGTTTGTGTGTTCAAAAAGAAGCGCACGCTGTGTACACCGAGGATTGATTTTTCAATGAGAAAAACAGAATATGAAGCCGATCCTTTTCACTAATTTTATCTAAGTATCAGTATCTCCAATCACCATAAATGAAGAAAATCGGTGCACCCCTAATATAATCATTTAGCCCCATAGAGTGAATTATCAAACCTCGAAACTAGTTGCTGTTCTATATTTAACATGTTTGAAAGGCAGGTGCAAACAATGGGCCTCATGCAAGAACCGTTCGTACACACAGATTTGTTCTTAAGTTGTGTGTACGAGTGATTTAGGAGAATTTGTGGCATTCACCAATGTTTTCGCATTCTACGATTTTTTTCAGATACGAACAAAATTTACGAGTGGTCCAGACCTGTCGTATATTTTACCAGCAGTCAGTCTGCTGTTATCCAGATGGGTTTTTTCACTAATAACTTTATATTTCATTAGTTTGAAGATATTTTGAGTTGAAAAAAAATCACACTCCATAATTATGTTGACAATAGGCTATTCTGCTTGAATTAGAGTTATAATTTTAAATGTAATAATTTAGACTAACAATATAAATTGTCCGTCCGTCCGTTTTCTGCCGCTTATCCGGGATCGGGTCGCGGGGGCAGCAGGAGACCCCGCTCTCCCCAGCAACACCTTCCAGCTCGTCCTGGGGGACAGCAAGGCCAGAGGGGATACATGATCCCTCTAGCAAGTCCTGGGTTTTCTCCAACTCAAACATTTTAAAATGCTTATTTCAGAACCACATCTGAGACCATCTGCGACTGCGCGGCGTGCGGGGGCGCCGGAGGCGGGTGGGGGTACGGTGTGCAACGGTGTGTCTTCTGAATAAATGAAAATGATTTAACACAGTTGTTTATACTTTTAGCAGCTCTTTTTATTCCACAGCTGACCTGCTAAAAATGACAGATTTTCTTTTCTGGATCTCTGACAGACGGACTTCAATCTCTGAACTCGTAAAGTTCCTCTTTTTAATTTTCACTGTCATTTTCATGAATGGACACTTCCTGATGTCTGAGGCAGGAAACATAGCCTTATATGGTGTTTTTGGGGTGGTAATTATGCTAATCTCCTCTTGCGTGCACGAGCAGCTGGATACGAACAGGTGGAATTCACGCAGCTCATTTACACACTTTTCCTGAAGATAGAAGAGTTTGTTGAATCTGACGTGACATGTTCGTACGAACCCTTTGTACGAACAAAAGTAAGAGAAATTTAGGATAAGAATACGAACATGTTCTTGCATGAGGCCCATTGTTCTGCCTCGTGGCCGTTACTTACTCCACCCCTTGTCCGGTGGGTAAACATTGCATTTTCTTACAACTGGATGATATACCTGAATGGTGACAGCCAGTAACTCACACAAAATCCTCATTTCAATATTGATGTTCGCACCACTTTTGCACCTGTTGTCATTTATACAGTGATCTTAGTAGATCACCTGCAGCACGCCCACTAATAGCATGGCCAATTTTTTAGTTTGCACAGCAATTTAGCATTTATTTTTTGGGATCTTGATGAATCGGCCCCACAGACTGGTTGTATGAGGAAGATAAAAGTGACCTGTACTGACCTTTGGATCTCACAGACTGCCTTCCCTACAGTCACCTCTGGTTTGTTTCCAGTGTCCAGAAAAGCTCCTCTGATGGTCAGCATGGTGTTTCCAGACTTTGGGCCGAAGGTGGGGAAGATGTTGTGAATCACAGGGTCCTGATGGAGGAACAATCACAGAGAGTTTCATGTTTGAGAAACCTGCAGGAGATTTGTTCAGAGCAGCTGAAAGGCTTCCTCGTGTGAAGCTGCAGTCGTGGTGAGCGTCAATCTGCTCCATCTGTCATCACACTGCATCAAACCTCACATTCTTTCAGACTCACCTTCAGAGATTATCATGTTTTTTTTCTGGCATGTCAACATTTCAAAACTGCATCACCTCAACAACACCTGTTAGAGTGGTTTTATTATTGGCATTAAAAACTGAACGGTCACAAATAAACCGGCAGCCTTTAGCAGTCTGGGTAATTTCCACAAAGTTTCCTGCTGCTTCTACTTTCATGTTTTACTAACAGAAGTCTCTGGTTTAATTTGCTGAATTAAAAACCTTGCATTGATTAAAAGACAGAATACCCTGCCAGACTTTAAAACAAAGATTATGTTGTACAGAGAAATGACAGAGTTGTAAATGTTTTGATCAAAAACTGTCACACGTAGAATTTGTGCTTCTGAATGACTCTCATTTTAGCTCAGCATATGTAAAACTGACTATAGTTATATTTATAGTCATTCTTCTGTTTTCTAACGTCACTTAGCTGAGGCGGCCATCTTAAACTGGACTGACTTGGATCCAGTTGTTACTATCTGAATATGTTGTCCAGTAGCAGTTGAAGTATGTGTTTGGAGTCTCGTTCAGCTATACCCACACTAGATTTCACCACATTATCCGTGAAACCAACAGTTACGGCTAACTTTGTATTTTCTAAGTTCAGCTGGATGTGGCGGCCATCTTGAACTGGGTTGGCTCTTGATGTTGAAGAATTATGAAAGTGACTTTAATGATCCTTTTATGAAAGTTTGATTAAAATCTGTGCATGAGATGTTTTGCAAACACACACACAGGTTTGTATGTCTATCCTTACTAGGACCATTCATTGACTTTCATTCATTTCCAGTTTTTTATAACCTAACCCGGACCTCTTGCCCTAAACCAAAGCCCCAACCCAAACATGGAGTTCCATCATATTAGGACCGCTCTTTAGTCCACATAAGGAATACTGGTCTTGACAAGGTAGGTGTGTATACCAACAACGGGTCCTAAAAAGGTAACAAATACAAAAACACACACACACACACATACACAAGTTTGCATAGCTATCCAATTGGGGACATTCCATTGACTTCCATTACATTTCTACAGCCTAACCCTGACCACAAACCCTAAAGCTAACCTCACAGGTACCTACCTGACCCTAAAACTAACCTAAACTCAATTCACACCTTGGTCCTAAACCCAACCCCCAACCCACCAATGGCACTTAAACCAAATGGGAACTTGACTTTTGTCCCCAAATGTATCAGTTGTCCCCAAAGGTAGGATTTTCGCATTTAAATTGCCCCCAAATGTCACCAAAGCCACACCCACACACACACACACACACACACACACACACACGGGAAAAAACCATTATGGCCACTTTATTATTGGGCAATAAATATGTATGTGTAAAATTGCGGGAAATTTATTTTCAGAAGAGTGTAAAAAGTAAGAAAATGTGCAAAACAAAGATTATGACAGTCTGTCAACCCTGAATTTAATGTAGTTTTTGTTCTTTGCTAAATTAAAAATTAAAAAAACTTTTCTTACCACAAATTTGAAAGCCTCCATCTTGGCGACCTTGTGGCCACTGGTAACCTTTACCGTGTGTCCTGACTGGGTGAAGTTCCCATTGAAGACTGGGGAACACTGCATCTCAGTCCATCTACACCCGACCCCAACAAACAACACACAAAACAAGCATTATTCTCTGTCACAGCTCCCAGCATTTAGCCTAATTCAATGATCAGTACTCTGAGAGAATGCACAAAGACACAATCTTCATGTGGGATTGTGTGGGCAGTGGTTTTTATTTTTCTCCCCACTCCTTTGTAATGAGGTTGTTTGGAGGAAAAAGGGCCCTTGAATGAGACTTGGCCCCAGTGGATTTGGAATGAGGAAAAGTTTGGATTCAGACATTTTTTCCCTGAGCAATTTTTCAGTTAAGGCATGTCATGTGTTGAATGTGGCAGGCAGCAGGAAAAAAAAGAAAAGAGGAGGGGGTGGGGCATGCTCCTTAACATTCTTCCTTCAACACAATAACCCTATTAACCCCCCACCCCCCACCCCACCCCCAATAAGACACCAGTGTATGAGTCTTTGCCCCTTAAAGGTGGCGGTTCAGACACTGAGAGGGAAATGTGTTTTATTCTAATCAGCTAACTAACTTTTATACATCTGTCTGGTGTTTTTATGTCGTATTAAAATATGTAGTTGGAATAAAATATCTCCTCTGTAAGCACTGTCATTTAAAAACATTATTTATCTTTTTTTTATTCTTAAATGTAATTTCATTGTGCTCCGTACAATGGCAATAAAGGCATCATCAAATCAAATCAAATGTCTTAAATCACACAGAAAATGAGCAAAATGTGTTCATTTAACGTGTTAAAGTCTACGCGCAGTTTCTATCAACGTAGTTTTATTTTGACAGGATTACAAAGTGGAAACCACCATTACAGGTGAGCTAAATCTTTACTGCCGGAATCTGAGGCCACTCCTCCACTGATTCCTTCAACTGGTGGAAATGAAGGGGCAGAAACCCCCCAGCTGACAGAATCAACAGTAGCGTACATTTTTACTTTTTATTACAGGTTTTTCTGTTGCAGGACTTGTGCACATTTCTAGTAGATGAACACACAAGTTTGTATTTCTATCCTTATTAGGACCGTGTATTGCTCTCCATTCATTTCTGTAGTTTAACCCTGACCCCAAACCTAACCCCACACCAAAAATCTCATGGTCCTAGGACTTGCATTTTGTCCCTGGTCCTGACAAGGTTAAGTGTTTGTACCAGAAAATGTCCAACAAAGGTGACAAAAAACCTGGAACACACACACCTGTTGACGTTTTCTTGACGAATCAGTTTGCAGGGAGTTCCCGCCACTTCCACAGAAACCATCGAGGACTTGAAGTTTTCGGTCTTATCGAAGCCGAAGTTGTTTCCACAAACTGTCACGGTTGTGGACCCTCGGACCGGACCAGATGCTGGGGAGACCTGATGAGAGCAGAAGAGGTTGGATTTTACATCTTCGTCTGCTTTCGTTGGACAAACACCAGATTTTTGTCAATTTAAAATAACCAGAAAAAAGGGAGCGAATGTTGAGTTGAATCTGAAACGTACGGAACCCGTAATGGGACGTGGGGAAAATTTAAAAAAAAAAAAAAAAAACGGATCCTGACTTTCTTTCTCAAGATCCTGGGGAGAAAAAGTCGGGATCCTGACTTACTTAAATGAATATTGGTTATCAGTCCCATACGTTGTGTCCAGACGGTCCTTCCTCTACCTCCTAGCTTGGAAGGCACTTATCAATCATTTTATGGCTGATATGCATTAAGACGAAGTGGGTTTATCTTCTCACCCAGGACGTGGGTCAGCCCAGCTCATGGTCCAACTTTGAACTTCACCACCCAGTGTAACCGCATGTTTAACTGACAAACCGGGTAGTTTTGCTAAAGCTAGCCAGCTGCCTTCTCAGGTTTATATCTCAAAAACTACCAAATGGATGTACTGTATATGACACTTTCAGGTAATGTTTACAGGGTTCCCACGGGTCCTTGAAAGTTTGTGAATTTGAAAAAAATATTTCAAGGTCCTGGAAAGTTTGTGAAAACAGCCAAAAATTACACTTGTCCTTGAAAGTCCTTGAATTCTCTATTCACACGACTGATTATCATCATCTTTTAAAAAAATAAATTATAAAAATTAAATTAAAAGTAAAAAACTGACATCGTTGTTTCTGACTCAACAATTTCTATGTTGTTAAGTTTTTCATTGAATTTAAATGATATTAAACCTGTTTATTGGTAGCATTCTGTGGTAGCAGTAGGTAACTGCCGTTGCGCGTGGTTCTTTAATTTGAGGAAATTGGTACTGGAAATTCCTTGAAAGGTCCTTGAATTTGATGTTGACCAAGTGGTGGGAACCCTGTGTTTATTACTCTTTAAAAATGTTTATTACAACACAGAGAACAGTTTGTTAAAGTTTGAAATGATACAGAGCACGAGTGGGTTGTCATGCTGCAAACAAAGCCCTCCAGTCGGTGACATTTTGGCTGCTTGGAGAACTTATCCAGCAGTTCTCGGATGTTTATTCTCTTTCCTGGACAACAGAAGAGGGGACGGGAGGCCGGAGGAGGCTAACCTCCATTGCAGGGCTCCTTTGCCTGTAAAATATGAAGATAAAATAAAACAAGCCCACCTCGACAGAAATATGAGCCTAATCGCACTGATGGTTTAATAGTTGGATTTTGGTTTTCTAAGATTAAATACAGTATATTCCCCTCTCTTGTCGTCGAATAAATCAAACTAAAAAAAATGTGAGCTTCAGTAATTGTTTAACGCACAACAGAGATCACCAGATTAAAGTCTGAAACATGTCTGTGCAGACCCAGAAAACTCTGTTAGCGACTGTTAGCGATGTCTGGGGTGACCCCCAGCTACAGCCTGAATCAGCATGCCGCAGATTGAGTACTTTCCTCAGGCAAAGGACAGCGAGTCGGGCCGACCGCTGCAGCTCCGCGTCCCGGGGGAGGAGATAAACCCACTGCGCCTTAATGCATACTATCAGCCTGAAACGATAAGTACCTTCCAAGCTACTAGAAGGTACAGGTGCTGGTCATAAAATTAGAATATCATGAAAAAGTAGATTTATTTCAGTAATTCCATTTAAAAAGTGAAACTTGTATATTATATTCATAC
>NW_013952469.1:421036-425381 GCF_001266775.1 Austrofundulus limnaeus
AAATAAACATTTGAAATATATGAGTTTGTATGTAATGTATGAATATAATATACAAGTTTCACTTTTTAAATGGAATTACTGAAATAAATCTACTTTTTCATGATATTCTAATTTTATGACCAGCACCTGTAGAGGAGGGACAGTCTGCATGGAACTGATAACCTCTAATAACATCCATTTGAGGATCCTGACTTTTCTTTCTCAGGATCCTGACTTTCTTAGTAAGTCAGGATCTGTTTTTTTCCCCCCATGTCCCCTTACGGGCCCCGTAGAAACGGTCCATTTTAAAACTAGCAGAACAAAATTAAATTATCAAAACAGTAGCTAAATTAGCACAACCATAGCTAGAAGGTAAAACAAGCTAAACAGTAGCTAGAAGCAAAATATAAAAATGAGCAAAATATTAATGGTAAAATGGTCTGAATTAAATAGCATTTCATCAAGTTCCATCGGACCCTAAAGCGCTTTACACTTCACACATTCACACACTGATGGTGTTAAGCTACATTGTAGCCACAGCTGCCCTGTGGCACACTGACAGAGGTGGGGCTGCCTTGCACCGGTGCCACCGGATCCTCTGACCAACATCAGCATGCAAGGTGGGTGACATGTCATCCAAGGACATCCCAAGGACACAACAACTACACAGCGGAGACCCTCTGGTTACAGGATGACTCCCCTAACCACTCCGCCACGACGCAGCCGGAAAACTAAAAGCAAAACTAGAGCTAAAAGCTAAACCTTGCAAGGGTGTAGCTAAAATCCATAATTAACAAATAAGAAGAAAAGTAGTCAAAACATGGCCAAAACCTAAATTTAATAAACCAATAGCTAAAAACTAGAATGAGATAAACCATTGGTAAAAGCTAAAATTAGCAAAACCATAAAATCATTTTGTCTGTGTAGTACAATTTGTTTGTTGGCTCTTTGGCACAGTAGGTTGAACAGGCACATGCATACCATGGTTTTAATTGCAAATTTTGATCATTAGTGCAGCTGTAAGTAAAACACTTCATCAGTTTGAGATAAGGGGTAGAATTAAATAAGTGTTCACTTCTTCCTACTCCTTTTCAAACAGAAAAGCAGTGGCAATCCAATTATTTGGTTCTTGGTTATGTATGAACATGTTTTCTTTGTCCCACTGATTGCTTGTTTAAAAAAATCCTGTTTGAAATAAACTGCTAAATAAAATAAATTAATAAGTAAAAACTATAAATAATAAGGCTCAGCTAAAAGCTGAAATTGAATAAAATGTAGAAAATTTAACTTTTAATTTAGCTAAACAATAGATAAAAACCACAGTCAAAAGCTAAAGTTAGCTAAACCAGAGCTAAAATCATAAAATAGCAACTGTAACTAAAAGCTAAAATAACCAAAACACTAGAAAAATGCTAGTATTAGTAAAACCATAGCCAAAATCTAAATGTAGCTAAACAGTAGCTAAAAGGTCAATGTAGCAAATTACTGCACAAAAGCAAACATTAGTACAACTGTAGCTACAAGCTAATAGGAGCTATCATTGTGTTTCTGTAGGGGATATTGTTGTAAGTAAATTTTAAAAAGTTAGAAATCCTAAAACAGTTCTGAACTGAGGCAAACATTTTAACAATGGTTAAATGGGAACAATGGTTAAACGGTAACAATGGTTAAAGTAGCACAGACTGTCGGCCTGTAAAAAATAAAAAGGTAAAAGTAAAAACAAGAAAACAACAGTTAACATTTCTTCTGAAAAAGTCTACGAGGTTTTTCCTTTCAGAGCATCTTTTCCTGATCCTGCTGATTGTAAAGCACCAGAGAAAGACGTGTTTTTACACAACTTTTAATGTGAGCGCTAGTTGTTGCATTTAGTGTCCAGTTGAAAGTCTTCTGTTATTTTTGTTATAAGGAGACAGTAAAACAGCAGGATCTGAAGCAGTGAGGGTGGATAGAAAAAACACTAGATACACTCAGATGGCAAAAAAAAAAAACAGGTTTGAATTATCAGAGCAAGTAGGAAGTGCAGCTGTGAAAAGTCTGCCCTGCAGGACAGAAGATCATAACCTTTGATTCTACAAAAACACGGTTAAAGCCACGTAGCTCCGAGATTCAACAGCTAACTGAGATGTTTTTGGAAGAGGGAGAAGTTTGAAAAATGTCTGAACCCAACGCAGTGGGACCACATGATAACAGGTCCACCTGTCTGAGCGAGGGGGAGGGGGTGGGGTCTGTTTGTCTTAGGTCCAGAGTCGCAGCACGGTGGGGGGACGCGGTGTAACCCTGGTTACCTTCGTGATGACAGGTGTGCAGTGGTCCTGAGTCCACTCGGAGGACGAGGGACACTGGTTCTTCCTGGTGCACCGCCCGTCACACCAGCCACACTGCGTCACCTTCGAGGACAGCAAACAGGATGTGCAGGTGGTCAGCTGACCACAGCCGGGGCCAATCAGGGGGATCTTAGTGATCTGGAATGGGGTGGGGAGTAAATACTTTAAAAAACCACTTTCCTTTTCTCTGTTGGCTCAGTGTTTATTGTTATATTTAAAGCCCATAAATGAGTGATTTACTGCTAACCTTGTCCCCTGTGGCCATCAGCACGGCTCCATCTGAGACGGTATCGTCCAGCAGGGCCACGCTGGCAGAGACGGGTCGAGAGTCCAGACGGATGTTCACGTGAGGAGAGGCAAACCGGGAGACCAGCACCTGGAGAACAGAGAACATTTTAGGATTGTCTAAAAGAAACATGAAAAACACTAAAAGTCAAATGTTTGTGGTGCTGTTTATGAAACTATGATGCGTCTGCTCCTGTTTGAAATAAAACATGAGGTGTTTTGCTCTTTGCAAGTTGTAGAATCCCATGTTTTAGGTTAAATCTTGAAGTTATTAACTACACAGTACACGTGTGACCAGGATGAGATCCTTTAACCCTCAATGTACTGTAGGAAAATTCGTGTTCAATAAACTGAAGTCGATATTAAAACCACCATTGTTAAATAAATTGATTTGTAGAAGGAATCAAACCATACAACACCAGAATTCTGGATCTGAGTGAGGTTTATTGTCACTCAAGCTGACGGGAAACCAGCACTACCAGAAAACCAGGAAGTTCATGTATATATCCACCTTCTTCAGTGCCTGCGTTCGCCCCCTACTGACCTACGGCTGAATCACAGGCATTCAGACAATAACCTCATCTACTGTTTTCATAACGTTTAATTATGTGTTGTCACAGATATTTCGGACATGTAACTAATCTATTATCAAACAAAACATAATAGATTAAACACTGTCAACATCACAAAAAGGAAAACCTAAGAATATAGTGTTGTGCTTTTAACATCAGTACTAACCTCTAATAACTTTAAATTTCTTCAGTACCACCCCTGGTACAGTCCCAGTTTGTGGTTGCTTCCTGCCTCTTTATACCCTGACCCACACTACCAGGGACTTTTAATCTGCACAATAATCTGTTTGAACAATTCCTTAGGTGTCTCCTTTTGATCGACACCTTTTTTGACCAACTGCGTTCATCTATAGACTCTCCAGAGAGCAAAATGTGTGGCAAGCCCCTCATGACCACCTGTAAGAGAGGTACACGTAATTGATTGACTAGAATCGTCCAATCAGCTCTGAGCTTTATTCTGACTCCACAGCTGTGTAGCCAATCATGTCACCTTTTATTCAACATGCAGCTTTGGAAATAAAACTTATATATTGGTTATAGTGTATTTTAACTTCAGTAACTAAATACTAGTTACAGTTAATTATGACATATTGATAGCCTTACATAGAGACCAGGCTTGTGAATTTACTCCAAAGGGTTGAAGAGCAGTACTTAATTTAATTTGGGTTAGGGTTAGGCCTGCAGGTTAAATGGATCCACGATTAGTTGTAACATTAGACTTTATTTAATAAAGATATGCTCTTTAAAATGAAACCAGAGAGCACTGACAGAGAGGAGAAGGTAGAAATGACTCAGCCTGTGACTGAAAATATGGATGGAGGACAACAGAGCTGCTTCATGGAAGAACCTCAGCTTAGCCTGTTAGCTTTACCGTTAGCCCCGAGGCTATCACCATATATATGTATTAGCTCAGCGCTACACATTCTCCTCTCGTCACTGAGGTCCTCCATCCACATAACAGAGAGGGGAACACAAAAATGACTCAGCTGTAACTGAAAACATGGATGAAGGACCTCAGTTTACCTTCTTTGTCGAGCTAGCACCGAGCTAATATATATAAGGCGATATAGTGTCGGCACTAGCGCGAAGGCCAACAGGCTAAGCTGAGGTTCTTCTTCCATGAAGCAGCTCTGTTGTCCTCCATCCATATTTTCAGTTACAGGCTGAGTCATTTCTACCTTCTCC
>NW_013952469.1:425603-432050 GCF_001266775.1 Austrofundulus limnaeus
TAAACATCCTACAGTATTTTTACAGTCTTGATTTTACAGTTAAAATATATTTTTATCAAATAAAGTCTAATGTTACAACTAATCATGGATCTCTTTAGGGGTGTTTCTGCCATTTAAAACTGAACGACAATGCAGCTTTGAGATAAAGAATCTGCCAGAACTTGATGGTCTTTGCAGGGTCTTCAGTGGAGGATTAACAGTTCAACATTTGACTTGTTAGAATGTGATCCTTCCACAGAACCAGGTTCTAAACCTCCTCAATATGTTTAGAAAGGAAACTTCTGCAGACAGAGCTGCGTAAAGCATGCTAGTGTTTTTAACAGACATATTAATACAAACACTGTAAACACTGAACAAAAATAATAATCAATCATGAAATTCTTCCTAACACCTAGTGGGGAACCGACCCCTCAGTTCTGGTCCAGAACCACAGTTCTAACACAGTGGTGTTGTTTCATGGCTGATCTTCCACTGAAGGTTTCCCAGATTTTCAGCTGTTCTAGGTGTTGATCAAAGAGCATCTCATGGTTTTCATAAAGAACATTAAAACCAAAAATAATATTTTAATAGATTTGTTTATAAAATGTTAATATCACAACTTAAACCTCCTAAAAAGACAGCTTTTATTTTGGTGGAGTAGTGTAACTCTAACAAATAAAGATATTACAGATATTTGTATAAATATCTAACACATTCTCACTCCTCACTCGTCACATATTGATGCTTTTCCAAGGTTCCCTCTGCTTCTTATTTTGACGCGTCGGGTACTCCCATTGTGTCAGTTTCTGACGCACCAAGCATTTCTGTGTTCCCTTGGCATCCAGGTTTGACGCGTTGGGACGCAAAATATAGGGGTCTTTGACTTGGGGTCCGTGGTTAATATTAGGGATCAGGGTTAATGGTTCATTTTAGGTACTGGGGTCAGGGATAGGATGTCTAGGGCGAATATTAGGTCATTTTAGGCTTTGGAACACGTAGTTGACGTGAATTTCCTACAGTTTCTAAAAATGGTTATTTTTAGGGATCAGGGTTAATGGTTAATTTTAGGTATTAGGGTCAGGGTCAGGATGTCTACAGTGAATAAAGGTAATTTTAGGCTTTGGGATGGTAGTTTTTGTGCATTTTCTACACTTTCTGAAATTATGACAACAGATTCCGCCCCATCTTGTCAATAACTGATGTAAGGGGCCTAACAGATGCATCAAAATCGCAGAGGGAACCTTGGAAAAGTCAATATGTGACGACTTGGCAGTGAGAATGGGTTGAAATATCCAGTAGACTCTGTGTCCTGTTGGGCTGTGAGGGAGTCCCTCCAGCTGCTTCTGTTTTGCTCCTTTTATTGCACCAGACCCTTTTTTCCAGTACAAGAAAAGCTCACATCTGTGCATCACTTGTGGAGAGCATTCTGGTATATTTGCTGTGGCCATGGTTAGAGAGAGAGATAAAAAATAAAAAAACTTCAGTTAGTTCTTAATGAAAATTATTTCAGCTCATGATGGTTAAATCAAACTCTGAAGACCTCATGTCTACCTGTCAACACTCAACGATTACTGTAGCACTTAATTAGAGTTCAGTATTAATGACTGAATTAGAAACAGACAAGCTGATCCACAAACATTTATTAGTAATGGAGTCGGTCAAAGGTCACCTGCTTCTTGTTGACTCAGAAGAAGGAAATTTATACAAAAAAACTGACACTGAAGCCATGAATGTACATCATGTGTACATATACTCAGACAACAGCCTGATCCCTCATATACACACTAAAGGACCCCCCCCCCCCCCACACACACACACACACACACCAACACCTGGAACAGCATTTATCTCTTGTGGTTACGCTGCACCTCGGAGCAAACAGAACGGAACAGGATCTCTAATGGGGAGTGTGGTTACTCCAGTTACACCAGGCCGTTCCAAATTAGACACACACCCAATGGAGTCGCACACAAACACACACACACACACACACACACACACACATATGCACATGTTTGTTCTTATATCCTCATGGGGACTTTGCACTAACTACCATTCGTTTACTGGTCTTTTCTACGGCCTAACCTTGACCCCTGACTCTAAACCTAACCTCACAGGTACACATCTAAACTCAATTCACACCTTGGTCCCAATCCTAACCCCTAATCCACCAATGATATTTCCCCCAATGAGGACTGGGCTTTTGTCTCCATTAGGAACAGTGGGTCCTCACCAGGCTGCGTACCAGGAAAATGGTCAAAAATTGTCCCCACGAGGTAACAAAAACATGTACACACACACGCACGCACTTTGTTTTTTTTTTCGTGTGAAGATGGAACTGCAATGTGATTCCTCCTCTAAAAAAAACAAAACCTTGTGCCGAGAGCCAAACAAATCCCTCCCAGCAGAACGCACACACAAACACACACACACACACCTGGAACACACTGAGCAGGCAGACAGAGTTGAGGTATGTGCGTAATTTATGGAGCTGGGTAAAAACACTACACGATGCACTAAAAGTGATGACTGTTTTATCCTCTCGGCGCTGTTACGGGCCATCCAGTAAAGAGCTGAACAAGTCAGCGTTGTAAAAATCTTAACACCCTCTTACTCAGTTGGCTGACCCGCGGCTGGCCCTCAGAGCCCAGCCCCACCACCGCCACAAACGTCTTGTTTCCCAGCGTCATTCCCGCCTCTGCCCGAGCTGCGTGCTCAACATCAGCTTTGTGACAGCGAGCATAATGGGAGGCTTTCCGCTGGGGGACGAGGCCACACAACAGCCATCTCTCTGGAGGTAATAGCGGTGTAAATTACAGCTTATTGTATTAAGGAGGCTGGGGGGGAAGTTTGCTCTATAAACACGGGCACTCTGTTATTCCCACAGTGAGCCAACTGAAGTCGAGGGAACCACTTCCTGAGCCAGTCCGCTGGTGGGGGGTGGACAACGTTGTGTTTCTTTTACTGCCTGTGCTCCCTGCTCCATCATGCGCCGTCCTCTGGGACGGAGCGAGAAACTGCATGAAGAGCTGACAGGTTCTTTTTTTTTTTAAAGTCAAACTAACAATGAAATGAGCTGCAGAGACGACCGCCGCTCACACAGATTTCTGTATTAGAGACAGACACAGCAGGAGACCTGTGAGGAGTCGTCAGGTCAAATCCATGTCTTGGTGATTCGGGGCAAGAAAAGCGAACAAAACTCTGCAGTCAAAACCTCTAAAGGTACTGCAGTGAGGGATGAAATATGTGCAGTCACGTGCAACATGTTTGGACTGCAGTTTTAAGGACTCTGAGGGTCTTAAGAGCTGTTAGTTCCACTGCAGAGCGACAAGAAGGACCAACGGCTTTGCTTTTGTGCGGTCAGGAGAACTGTGTGAGCGTACAACACTCTGCTAAAGCAGAGTTTGAAAAAGCATCGCGAGCATTCAGAGCTGAAACTCTAACGGTAGACTTTAGAGCAGGGTGTGGCACAGTGGTTCCCAAACTTTTTATCTTCTGACCCACACAATATTAAAAAATATTCATGGCAAAAACTTGTGACCCCAAATATTACTGGTCTGCAGTGGCGGCTGGTGGCTTTTTTTCCAGGTGGGGCTACAACTCCAAAATAGACGTATCCCAAAAATCAATCAAACATGTACTAAGTTGTATCACGCCAGTGTATTTATTAAACAAATGACAATAATTAAACAGCATTACAATATCATGTAGTGTTTTATTTTTAGTACATAAATTTTGCTCTTCTGTTACTGAGAAGCAAATTTCTTCATGACTCTGGTTAAATTCAGGGATGTTTTAACCAGATTCTCATAGAGCATGGTCAGTGCAGTGAGATGTGATGTTGTACCTGAGGAAAGTCTGGATTGTCTTCAGTGGTCAGCTCTCAGATTCAGCTGTGGTCAGAGGAGATGTGATGAGAAGCTTCAGCAGAGTCGGTCTCTGAAGATGCAGATTGTTCTCCATGAAGAGCTCCACAGCACCACTGCAGCTCCTGAACTCATAAAAACCTGTTCAATGTTTAGCTTGGTCCTGTTCAGCACTGCAGCCTCCATGGTGGTGAAGTGGAGACCTGCAGGAACGTCTGCCTGCAGCTCTGATCAGATGCTTGAGAATGGCTCAAGATGATGTCACAAAACTAAAAAAATTAATGCACAAATTTAATTTAGTATGTAGATGGCTACAAGTGAACTTTATAATACTCAATAAATAGAAAACAACTGAAGTTATGAAAACACATGTTAATTTATTAACAACAAATTGTTGCACCTCTAAAGTATTATATTATATTATATTATATTATATTATATTATATTATATTATATTATATTATATTATATTATATTATATTATATTATATTATATTATATTATATTATATTATATTATATTATATTGTATTATATTGTATTTATTTAAAGCTGTGTTAACAATTATTAAACAGTTTAACTATATTATACTATGATTAAAAGCACAACTATATTATAGCACTACTACCATTAAAAGCATTACAAAAGTATTTTAACTTTTTTCTTACCTGTTTAAATCCATGCTGGGTCAGATCCTGATGCTTTAAAAACGAGGCAATGAATCAAAACAAACCATTAGCCTCGCTAAAAGCAGTTAGCTTAGCCTGTTGCTAATCCAGTTCTTGGAAAATAATGCAGTGTAAACTCTCCTCCCTCTGTCTTTGTTCTGCTGCTTTTCTCTTCCAGCACAGTTCCATTTGAATCAGTTATAAGTTACTATGAGCACAAACATCTGCAGAGAAACCAGGAACATGGTCTGAAAAAATGACAATAATATTGGAAATATGTATCCAATCATCCTTTGCTAACCAGTTTTATTACGTGTTTTGATATTTAGGACTCAAAAATGAAACCAAATATGGGTGTAGTGTGTATCCTGAACAAGTTAGTAGTTATTGACTTTTATGAGGTTTAATTATTTTTTTCAAGTTTTAAATGAATTATAAACAAATAAAAAAGTAAGAGGTTTACTAATTTCATCTCATCATCAACTGCAGTAAAAAAAAAAACAAAAGTTAGAAAAGTTAGTTTATTTTATAAGACACTTTAAGCTAAAACAAAGCTTTGCCTCTTTGATCCAGCACAGAAATAAAACCATTAAAAAGTAAAACATGTGGAAGTGGAGTGGAGGTTGATGGCAGATAAGCACAGCAACAGCTGCACAGGACCGGCTCAGAGCGAGGGAACATGTCAGCGATGCCCACCGTTCACCATTAACGTGCCGTTCAGCTTGTAAGACCCCCCTCATCCCTCCCTGGCTTTCTGAGCAGCTGTCGAGCCTTTCTTCCATGCCTATGGTTGTTTTTTTTTCTTTCCTTTCTCTCTTTTCATGCATGTTTTTTTAATTCTTGTGTTTCAAAAACGCGTGAGATAATTCAGCTTTTGCTTCATGTGTTCATTCCATTTGGCAAACTTTTTTTTTCCTGATGCATAAAGACAACGGGACTCGCTGAGCTGCACTTGGCAGCTGCAGGCTCCACATTTCACTGTTCTTTTTTTATTGGAGAACAAAACTATAACTCTACCCAGCTAATCTGATTCAGACTGAGATACTGTATGAGTTAAATCACAGAGAATAAGATATAATCTTTATAATAGGGTTGCACATCACAATAACAAAACACACACTGTCAAATATACTGTATATACAGTAACCAGAAGAATATGGAGAATTATAGGAGTGTAAAAAATCGTGATACTTAATTTCCTGATACTGTATCAAAATTTAATTCAGGCTGAATGCATGGATGTTGTGAGATGTGAAACACAAATGCAGCTCTCAAAGTTATTCTGATTGCATAAAAGTAAACTGAAATAATGAGACTTTCTGCATGTAATGTGTGGTGAGCTCTTTATACAGAGTTTTTTAAAAAACTATACTTAAAGTGTATCTTACCCCCTTGTGAAAAGATAACTCTGCCCCAAGGCAAAATTTGAAAAATGCATCAAAGTGGGTGGGGAAGGTGGGGTTAGAGAGCGGAGGTGTGGCCAGGACGAGAGAACGTGACAGCTAGCATTAGCATAATTGATGCTACATGGAACGTGACCACAGTATCGCAGATAGTTACATCTCTGAACGGTCTGAGGTGGAGGATTTTCACCCCACACCAGCCTCGGACAGAGGAGGAGGAGCGCTCCGACAGTCTGACAGAAAAAAATAAAAGCATACAGCTGCAGCTGCTCACAAGATCACTAGTTTAAATCAGGAATAAAAGTGTTGGGTCTTGTTTGACTGAAGCTCGGTCCGGTTCGCATACATTTCAACCTCTTTGGATGTTTATAACTTACAATCTGTACAAGTTGACATGTATGGGTTCGGGCTGAAGCTGCCCCACTGCCTTTCTTCCCCTCCGCCCCTCTCGCTGTGCAGGACGTACTGCTGGTGTGTGTGTGTGTGTGTGTGTGTGTGTGTGTGTGTGTGTGTGTGTGTGTGTGTGTGTGTG
>NW_013952469.1:432060-451038 GCF_001266775.1 Austrofundulus limnaeus
CTTCCCCTCCGCCCCTCTCGCTGTGCAGGACGTACTGCTGGTGTGTGTGTGTGTGTGTGTGTGTGTGTGTGTGTGTGTGTGTGTGGAGAGAGGGGGAGAGAGCAGCGCAGCAGTCAGCTCTCCCCACCCGAGGCTGAAGGTCATCAGACGATCATGCTAAGCTTGCTAACTGCTCCGCCCTCTGACTGCTGCAGGGGCGTGTCTTAGAGAGAGGCTTTTATACCAGAACACAGCCGCTGTGACGAAACTGTGGAGAAGACACGTCACCGTGGAAAGCCGTTAACCAATATGCAAATTAGCCTGCAGTACCACTGCTCTACCCATATGAGCAGCAAAAACACGTTTTTACACCAAATATTACAGATTTGAACAAATACACACAAATACATCAAAATTAGCACAGAAACAGTACTATATAACATTTTAGACACATTCTAGACAGTTTATCAGCTAAAAAAAGTAAAATTTGGTGTAAGTTACTCTTTAAAAAAAAAAGTGGCGATATATTGCCTTGCCTACAATATCGCAATACATAGCAATTTATCATATCGTGATCCCGTGTTATGATATGTATCATATAACCAGATTCTTGCCAATACACAGACAGTAATGTGAGGCTTTATCACAAATGATATCATAATATTTAACAATATTATCATAATTACATAATAACTTAATATCATGCAGCCTTACTTTATATGCACCACATAAAATAAAAACTATTTAAACAGACATTCAACATCTGAAGTCTTTTTCTGAACTGCATGTCCGTGTTAAGAAATGACAAACTGAGCATTCTTTTAAGAAATGCATACCATTCACTGGCTTTCATCTTATCTTGAAATATGATTAATTATAGCCAGCTTTGGTCAAAATGTGCAGTGTCTGTTAACATTGTGAGATATTGCGCAATCTGTTTGCACTCAGAGTGTGAGAATGACTCAGCTGTTTACTAGGGGTGTACCAGAAAAATCAATTCACATCAGAATCCTGGTTCTCCTTTACAAAAATTCAGAATCGATTTAAAATGTCCTAAAAGCAATTAAAAAATAAAACAATAAAGTAAATCCAATGGCTGTCAGCCTCTATTTTGTAACTGCTTGGGACGTCCTGATGTCGCCACACAGCTGGTTCTCGAACGTACACATGTGCAGAAAGCATCAAAACAAGGAGGAAACTACAAAAATGGAAAAAAGAGGGATTTAAGCAGCCCCAGCCTCATTGAAGACAAAGATCTGGGCTTCTTTTGGTTTTTTAACAAATGAGTCTGAATTTGACATGAGCTTCATGCGCAAGGTTTGCAAAATGAAGATGAAGCACTTTGGGAACATGACAAATAGGCTCACATTGTCAGTTTTGAATGAAAAATCGATTTTGAATCAAATCGTGACCCCAAAAATATAAATAGAATAGAATAGAATAGAATAGTGAGATAGTAAAAGATTCCCACCCCTACTTACACATTAAATTGTAGCTCAGTGTCTATAAAACTGACGTTACATTAAAACATTATAGCCATTTTTATGGTGAGCTTGATTAAGCTGACTCCAACAGTAAGTTAGTTGTAGATAAACATTCAATTATAGTTAGTGTCATGAAATCCATTTAGTAGTTCTTGAGATTTTCTTGCTAACAGACAAACACAGTTGGCTCCAAACGTTAACGTCAAACATCTTTCACACTGTGGATTACTGAGAATACGTGTTTACAACCAGCCTCAGCTACTACCACACCAAATCTAAGCTCGGTGTTTGTAAAACTGATTGAATTGTTGCTATTTTTGTATTTACTAAGTTCAGTTAGCTGTGGCAGCCATCTTGAATTGCATTGATATCAAAAGGTAAACAACTGCCAAAGTAAAATCAATAATTACTTCCTGAACATTTAATTAAAATTGGTTCAGTAGTCACTGACCACAGATATTGTGTGATCTGACTGGACTAAAAGTGTTGTTATAGTTTAATACACAAAGTATATAGTTATAAGCAGCAACAGTGAGCAACACAACACATTTTAGCTCAAAGGCTGGACCAAAGGGGGCTTGTCACACCTTAATAAGAACATGTAGAGGCAGTTTTATCATGTCAGTTTTAGGATGTTTAAAGGAGCGATCTGATGCACCATTAAGTGGAAGGAATTTCCAGCTTATTTCAACCTGCGTGTCTAACAGAGAGCTGTGTTTGTGAGATGGCAGGCTTGATAGTGCACTTTTTCTGGAGGCCAACTGAGACAGTTCAAACAGAAGCAAACTGTGCAAACAGAAAGATCCTGGTGTTGAGTCACAGTTTCTCCCAACCTCTTATCCACCTGCAACTGACTCTGTGTTGTGTCTGTCTGAGTGCTTTTACTTCTGACACATTGTCATGAACAATGGCAGAAAGGGAAAGGACGCTGCTGTCTTTATACGACAAACAATCAGTATTTTCGGTGCAAGTTAAGACACCCTCACCTGTATGTGGCGTCCATCTGCTGTTCCGAGGTACGCCACAGTGCGTCCGTGAACTGGAACCACATTGATCGAAGTGACCAAGGTGTTAATCAAGTCTTTGTGCCAGAACTCCAACCTCTGGGCAGGGTTGAACACCTCAAGGCGGTACATGCCCTCCTTCCCTTCGTGGATCCCTTCATGGGGGTCGCAGTCGTCTGAGGAACTCTGCAATAAAACCACAAGAATAAATTTTTTTTTTTAAATTTTTGTTGGGTTTGAAACAGAGTGAGCACAAATACAGTAGCTGAAGATTACAAGGATGTTAGAAAGTAAGAGCGACAGGGACTAGGATTGCATTTCTCGACTCAAATGGCCCCTCCTCAAATGACTTGCCACAAAATATCATGTTGAAGTATCTCCTTTCATATCTGACCCAGTGGGGAAGGGTTAAGAGCTAAACCTGCTAAGCCCCCCCTTAGCTACTCTTTCATCAGGCCGAGCTCGTAATGGAGGTCCCAGCGTGATGGTACCTCCAGGGTAGGACTGTGCTTTGTTGGATCTCGGGGGTTCAGAACTGCAAGATTTCATGGGAAACAGCGAGGTGACTTTCATGTTGTTTTTCATTTTGTGAACTGCTTTTTTACTCTCCAACTGGGAAGCCCAAGTTCCCCCCACCACGTTTTTTCTGAGCATCTGTTCCCTCACATACACAAATTTCTCTCTGCAGCACTTGTCTTCAGAGTTTAAATGTTGACGGGTTGTACACTTTGTTGTGTCTGGAGCCTCTGGAGCACACAGTGAACAAACAGGCTGTGGCCAGAGTTAGATCCAGGGTCTACCCCTTCATCAGGATGGTAAATGGTAAATGGACTGAACTTATATAGCACTTTATCAAGTTCTGTCGGACTCCAAAGTCTGACTGGCACCACTAAATCCTCTGACCACCATCAGTGTGTTGTAGTACTCTAGACTGGTCTTGGTCTCAACACCACTTTATATGGTCTCAGTCTTGTCTTGGTCTCGGACATCGAGGAACACTAAATTGCCAGAATATTGTCCAGTTTATTTGTTATCATTTTTGCTTTCATTGAATATAAAATGCTCTGACTCAAATCCAAGCCTGACTCTTTGATAATTATGTATTTTTATTACCACCATCACCCATCCCCTTTCACTCGCCAAGAAAGTGAGCAGTGGTTGTCTGTGAGCGTGAGATGATGTCTACAATATCTTCAGTGATGCAATTCTGCTACATTAATCATAAAGAATATATCTCTAAAACATCCAGAAGAAAACCTACAGACTTGTAAATTCTGAAGCTTTTAGAGACTATGGGGACTACGTCAAACTTTTATCTCACTTAGAAAGAAAGCACAAAGAAAGGTAAGCTGATGTTGTGATGTTAGCAAAGCTAGCTAGCTAATGTTAGCAATCTGCCTCTGTAGCAAAATTCATCACCTGGCCTTCACACAAAGAGATTTAATAAATATCAGCTATTAGGTCATAGCTACAGTACCTGTGTACAGTATACTGTATGTTCACCTGCTTCGCATGTTATCATCCATTAAATGGATGTTATTATTCGTTATCAGTCCCATAGAATGGCTTCAGACTGTCCCGACTGTGCCGACTAGTGGGTTCCCCCGTCCCATAGAATGACTTCAGCTGGTTAATATGAGGCATAAAGCCACTAAGGTTAATTTTAGAGAAAATGACATGGGCTACGATAAAGTAGACCATTGTTGCAGGCCCAATGTAGGGCAATGGGTAGAGCGCCGGACCAGAGACTGGAAGAGCCAGTACCGAGACCAGGCACGGGCAGCAAGAAAACAACGAGAAAACAGTGCCACCTCCTCCACCCCGGACAAAAAGAAATTCAAATATGTTTTTGTTATTTACACATCCAATGTCATTGATACATTAACCCACTAGGGGGCACTGTCGGGACAGTCTGAAGCTATTCTATGGGACTGATAACTGCTAATAACGTCCATTTAATGGAATGATAACGTCAGAACCCACTGGTATGTTTTAGGGAACAAGTTTTCTTTTTCTTCCTGGTGTTGGTCTTGATTTGGTCTCAGGTTAGGTGGTTTTGACTACAACACTTCATGCCCCCCTTCTTTTACTATCTAGCTTTGCTCTCACTGTTTTGGCTCTTTTTGTGTGTTTAGTCATGGTCTGCTGTCCTAGCCTCAGGTTTCATTAATCATTAATGATCCAGAGGGCGGCGGGCCTCTTGTGGCTCTTTGGGTCCTTGACCTGTCTGCTTGACCAGGTCTCAACGTTCTGTTGTTTTCTCAGGTCCAGTGGACGATGACCTCACTGGAGGAAGGAGACAAGGGGACAGGGTGCAGGTTGAACGAAGCACGAAAATGTCCTCTTGCTTTGAGTTAAAGAACAAAAATAATTAGTTTTTAACTGTAAGCATAAACTGGTTTAACATTTCCACAATCATCTCTTCTTGTCTTTAATGAAAAACTGCCCAGGACATGAGGCCATTCTTTGTGGTTTGTGTGAACCTTTTATTTGTTCAGGCAGGCTTTGAAGATGATGAGAACAATGGTGATGCAATTAATCAGGAAAGTTAGTTTTTCTTTCCTTCTGATGACGTCACTAACTGGAGTTTTAGAGAAGGCGAGCTGAAGAAGGCTCACCGAAGCAGCAAACCTCTGTTCGGTCAAATATCTCCAGGAGCTGCAGCTTAAGAGACACTGAGTCCAGCTCAGGGACAACAGGAAGGAGAGTTGGCAGAAAGTTGGGCTCCACTGATGCCAAATGCGCAGCTGGTAGTGGTGAGGCCAGCTGAAATACATCAAATTATTTTTGCTCTAGACAGAAAAAACTGTTAAAACCAGATAAGAAATGACAGTCTGGGACTGAAACTTATTAAAAGTTGGAACACAAATGGACACGTAGGAAAGCAGAAAAAATACCAACTATTTGAAGAAACAGCTGAAGAGACATCTTGTCTTCGTACACAAATGTAGGCTTTATTATCTGTGTTTATAGGAGCATATTTATACTGTAACCTTTTCCCTAAAAAAATGTATTCAAAACATAATTGGACAAAACACCTGTTTGTACTTTTGGAGCAGAGCAGCCAGCACTGAGCACAAATACAAACTGAGACTGCACCCTGCAGAGACGTCATCGGTGCAAAGATTATGCCACACTGATCAAAAAACAGGCCTGAGGCGGGCTGATTATTTTCAGAGCAAACAAACAGGACCGTGGTGTGTTTGTTGAAGCGCAGCCGCCCGATGGGACGGCAAACTGAAAACAGCCTAGGAGGCATTCCTCTGCCTCTGCTGAGGTGCTCCAGAGGATCAAGGCAATGAAATTGGACAGTGGAAAAGCTGTTTTGATATGCTTTGTTTGAAGCTCTGCTGATGTTATCCTTGGCCCTTTCTTGGCACGGAGTCAAAGTTTTAGAGAGCGTCACAACGCCAGGAGCCACAGAGACCAACAGGTTCTGTAGGAGGGAGAAGTCTCACACAATGTTTAACGAAGAACTAAATATACATTAAAAGATCTACAGTTGGTAGAAGAGTTAAAACTGATAAGTGATATTAAGGGTGTAAAAATAAAGATTAGTATCAGTTCAATGAAGACTAGGTTTTGGGGTCATGGTTTGGTATAAGTTTAGTAGAACAGGAAAAAAGAAACAATGACAATGTTGTCTTATTTTAAATGAACAATTAAGAGTTTTTTCAAACATGGAAACTATATAAAATTTTAAACGGTTTAGCGCCAATCTGTTTGCAAAAATTAGTTTATTTTCATTCAGCTGTTTTTTGTGCTTAACTAGAACATCCAGGCAGAACTGTGAAGTTCCTGCTCGACGATCAGCCTTTGGACAAGCTTAAAGCCATCGCTCAGTGGAACGCTGCTCCTGATCATGTAAAAACCTTTTATTAGTTTTAAAAATAATCGTAAAAAATATCTTAAATCTACCCAATGTTGCAATCAATGAATTGCGCTGGGTAATCGATTTTAGAGTTGCTTCTGGTTGTGTGGGTTGGAGGTGGGCATGATTTTATGTTTGGAGAGTGGGGTGGGGTGTTTTATGTATTTTTTTAATTGCAAAATGTTTTATTTTATATTATTTTTTTTCTGTTTTTTTCCTCTTTTACTTCTGTTTTACTGTTGGATGATGTTTTGTTTTTACTGTTTGATGGGACTACAGATGTGAATTAGCCTTAGGCTAAATCTGGTGCAATGCATCAAATTATGTTTTAATTGCACACTGTCTCCAATAAATAAAATTATTCATTCATTATTCATTCAATAGTTCCCCCAGAACAGGGCTATTCAACTAAATAGCTCCGAGGCCACAGTTACTGCAGGTCAACAGCTGAGGGGCTGAATATCCAGCAATTAAAGTCGTTATGTAAATAAACCAAGTTTTACAAAGATCTGTTACCTTTGAAATAATTTATTTTGATGCATTTAATCATGAATACAACATAAAGAACCGCATGTAATAAAAGTAGTGATTAAATAATATAAAAAAAACTAACTTTGCCATTGAGGAGTCTCTAAAGCAGCAGCTTTTTACAGAAAGGTAGGCTTCATCAACAGGTGATGACATTTTTAAATAAAAAAATTAGTGTCATACATAATTATCCAGCCTGAGCAGTAAAGATAATCCTACAGACCAAGTGTTACACAAAAACTCCAAAACTACAGTAACTATTTTAACTTTGACTAAACTTGATTTAAAATTAAAAAATACATATAACCTCCACACTAAAAACATCTTCAGATGAGAAATAAAATGTTCGACATTACCACCTGCTTCTTCAGTGAGCACGTGTTGTTCACCCATGGTGCTTGTTAGTGATGAATTTAGCAGCTGTTATTAAAGAGCAGGGGTCAATCAGAGGGCCGCAGGCCAAATGCAAAAATATAACACATGAAATGCAAATACTTTTTTAAAGTGAGGTCCTTTTATTTTTTTCTGTTTAAGCTAGCAGTGCTGTGGCCCATGTTTTTTTGTTTTGTTTTGTTGTTGGTTTTTGGAGGTTTGACGCACACTCGGGCAGCAAAGGCTCATGGGACATTTTGCAAATTAATAAAATATGAGTATTTGTGATCTTATGAAGTGTAAAAAGCTACACCTGTGCTTAAATCTAACCTAAATGCCTCTTGCAGTTACTTTTATTTCATGTTTATTCCTAATATAATTAAAAGATGAAGTCAGAACCATGAGACAACAGTTCTCACAAACTCATTGGACCAATTTAATGACTGTAAGAGGAAATACAGTTTCTACAGGATGACAGGAGGGCTAGACAAATCCACAGACTTAGCAGGCCAGTTTTGGCCCGCGGGTCTCACTTTGTGCACCTCTGCGCTAGAGGGTGATTCAAAACATGTAAATATTTGAACATAAAGCATTTCCATACATCCACTTCTCACTCTCCACTGCTCCCAGGGATCATCAGGAAGAAAATGAAATTCTCCAGAGCTAATATGAAACAAAGAGGCAGGTGTACAAACTCGTGTTTCATTTGATTGAACTAGTCTTGCTTTGGTTTGGTTTGGAGTGCTTTGGCTACAATCTTCATCTACTCCTTGTCTGTCATTAGCAAAAAGTCAATAAAATTATTTTCACCCTCCTCTAGCCTCCTCTAGTTGAGGAAAAGTCAGACACAAAATTGTTAGAAAATATGCAGATTTTAACTAGGAATAACATTTAACACGTTTGCACAAACTCTTGACATATTTTAGGCCAAAATCTGCAGAGATCTGATTCGTTTTGGAAACTCTCACAAATGGCATTCACATTTCAGCAGCTGCAGCCCAGTACATACTAGCTTAAAGTATTGTCTTTACATACACATGACTCTGATGTCTGTACTGTGGTTTGGTACAAATATATGTACTACAGTTTTTATTGACTGGTTTGACCTGTTTGAAGGAACTGGGAACCTCCCAGTCTTCATCATCACCATCTCAGCAGAGCAGAAGACACCTCTTGCAATATGTTAACCCATTCTCATTTGACAGTTTTCCACCCTTTTGCAAAACAGTTAACACAGATGTCATTCAAGACGTCCAAACTCCGTTTAAGCTGTCAGTATGAAACACAGAAAGCACCTGTTTGACACTTCTTCACAGAATTTTTCAATTTGTTATCAGTCTGCAGGCCTGTGTTGTTCTCTTATACTCAAGAAATGCTATGTTGTTGTTTTTTCCTCATCTGTCCTTGTGTGGTTTTTAGTTTTTATAGGAGGGTTGCTCCTCCTCATGATGTCTTCATGAAGATGATCCTTGCTTTGTGTAGGGTTTGTTCAGGGTCAGAGGGAGCATGACCCAGAGTACCTGTTCTCCTTTATTTATGTCCCGTCTTCTTCTGGATGTGTGTTCTGAACTGTAATTTCATTGTCAATCAATCAATCAATCAGTCACCTTTATTTACATTATTATTTGCTTTATTATTTACATTATTACTTTATTTACATTGTACAGAGCACAACGGTGCTCTGTACATTGACAATAAAGGTCCAATTTAATCTAATCTAATTTAAAGGCCTACTATAGATTTTTGTTCTTTACTGTAAAAGACTGTTTTTTATTTACCTAATTTCTCACACAGTAAAGGATTTTATTTTTATTTCCATGTATTCTCTGTTGGAATACAGTTTTTATTGATTGTTTTTGAGATGATGATGAGTTTCTTCAAACAGGTCAAAGCAATCAGTAAAAACTGTTTCATTTATCAGGAACGGTCTGAAAAAAGAATGTAATCAATAAAATTTGCATCAAAACATATCTGCTTCTGGATGCATTTTTGCAAGAGGACAAGTTTGACTACAAACAGCACGGCCATGTAAGCTGCGTTCAGTCAGGCTACAATGACAATGAATGGTGCACTGATTCACATGAGTGCTGTATTTTATATTTTGTTGCCCCTTGTGTACTGATTGTTTGGAGGTGTTCATGCATTGTGTCAAAGTTGAGTTGTTTGAATGCAAAGTTTGCTTTTGTTCCATATTTTAAATGTTTTGACACAGTTGTTGCCTTTTGCAAACTAAATGTGTCATTTTGACCACTGTGTCAGTGTCCAGGCCTCTGAGTTAACTGTTTTGAAAATGTGGTTTTTGCGTTGACGTCTGTGTCAAACCAGTTAATAAAAACTGTAATATACCACAACTGATCTTTTATCTGAGCCATGGCAGTGGTGTCCACCTAGTGGGACATTCAGTGTGCTGTCTGTGGGACACCAGGTTCTCTGCAGATCGCTGTTCACCCAACAGTTTCTCATCACCCCGAGGATTTACGTGGTGAATGAATAATATGTGTTTCAGCTTCCTAACAGACAGGACAGTCTGAGCTCCACATCAGCTCCAAATGTTTACAAAGACAGAAATACTGGAGTGCAGCTGTTGTTGGACTGTTCTCCAGTGTGGATCAGGACAAGAATGCCAGTTTTAACCAGAACTCCTTCACTAAAAAAAGATTCTCATAGAAAACGTTACAGACTCACCAAAACTGCACCGACACTCTACATTTTTCAGTGAGGCATGGTTTTAAGTTTCAGTTCTGACAGATAAGACATGTTCTCAGCTTCAGGTTCATTACAGAACCAAACAAATCCATAGTCTAGTGGTTCCAGTTTGATTTTACCCACCATCAAAAACGTCTTGTTTAAGTTACATTTTCATGTTTTTCCTTGTCTTTTGGAAGATAAATGGCGTTAACAAGTGCTCCCGATGTTTTACATCTTTCAGGTCATTTTGTAAACTTGTCTTTTTGAGCAGGCACCACGGGGCACCTTTGTGAGATACTGTACACTTCTTGCCCCATACTTAACCAGCAGCCATTGTCCCCAAAACAACGGGACGGCGATAGGATTTCGATGCTGTGGAGCTCTCGGTGCCAGCGGCACTGCTTGGGAGAGTCAACAGGGAGGTGAAAGGTGATCCCTGTAGCTTAATGTCATTTTCCTACTCTGGCCCCGGCCCCTGGGTCCTGTGTGAATAAACACGCCAAGGCCTGGATTATAAACTATGGACTGGGTTACCGGCAAAAGTGCTTTTGAATACACACATACTGTCTCTGCAGGGCAAATATAGGAGAAAGGCAGGGTTCTAATGTACAAAAATACTCAATGTGTTGTAGGAGCCTATCCTGGAGTCACACACAACCGTTCAGCTGGCTGTCCCAGAGGACTAACAGACCTCTGACCCCTGGACTGCTTGTGCAACGCTGCAGTCCAGGCAGCAGACAGGTTTGGTTGTCGTCGGGGTGTGTGGAAATGCATTATTTAGAGAATGTGAACTGCGAAAGAATGCGTACACACGTGTGTGCGTGTTGTTGTAATGTCGGGACACACAGTTCTCCACCTGGACTCGGGATGCACGAGATTCTGCAACCTGACCCTGGCTTTGTAACAGCCTTGATATGTGTGTGTGTGTGTGTGTCCGCGAGGATCAAAATACACAGGTGGCGAGTAGCAACAAGTGTGTTAATGTCCGTTTGCACGCGTGTGTGTTGTTCACGGCCGTCAGAGTGCGGGGGACAATTAGAAACGCTGACAATAAGGCGAGGACAGAGTGCGGCGCTCACAGCGCAGCTGGCTTCACCCTCCGGGGGCCCCCAGCACGCCAAGAAGGACCAAAGCTCTGTTCAAAAAAAGACGACTTTAGCCTTGAGTAGGAGACGTCCTCACGCATGAACAGGTCTGACAGATGAGTTAGTTTGTGCGTTTAACTTTAACGTTGTCTAAAACAACCACTGCTCTGGGGATGACTATCATTATGCTATCATCAGCTATGGTCGCCACAAACTGTATGTTTCCAAAACTGCTTTTTCTTTTAAAGGGAATCATTCTTGAAAAGTTCCCTCACTGTCCTTTAAGCCTCGCAAAGAGCCACGGCTGTGAGGTCTTTGCTCCATGGATGAAGGATGAGTTCCAGAGCAGGCAGGACAAACAGTTTGCACACAGAGTTTTGCACAATGAACTAAACTTACAGTAGAGTCAACATTGCCTTGACTCATGGGCTCAACTAAACAACTCTGAGGCAGGTATTCAGCCTGCGGTCTGTAATCAGCACAGACATTTATTCAGTTTCTCAGCATGATGTTGCAAAAACTAAAGTCCAGCTCCTGTCACCACTTTCCCCTTCAAAATAAAACCACAGAGCCCCAAATGAAATCAACCAAGCCACACCTGGTCCTCAGGTTGGAAGATCCATAAACATTAGGGGTGCAACAATACATGTACCTGTATCAAACTGTTCAATACAGTGCTTTAGGTTCAATGCACACTTGTATGGAACAATACAGATTTTTAAAATTTATCAACTTGTCTTCTGAAGATGCTCTGTGTTGAAGGATCAGTGGATCTGTGTTCGACTACTCCACCTAGGCTGCATTTTTGAGCGCAGATCCACTGAGAAACTTGCTGTTTCAGCAACATTTAATTTAAAAACTGCACTTTTGAGTTTAAACAAATGTTCATAATTAACATAAATAAATTACAAGTTAAAAGGGGCATGGACATTTCTCTGCTTTGTATTGAAAAAATATCGAACCATGAGACTAAAGTATCGAACCGAACCGAATCATGAATTTTCTGTATCGTTGCAGCCCTAATAAACATGTTTATACTGACACAACACAAACTGACCTGTGAAGGAACGTTACTCAGGCTTTCAGCAGCTCCTTCCCACTTCAGATTGAGTGAGATGGCAGGAACTTTCAACTCTTTTCTAACAAGTGACTTCCTGTACAAGACTCCTCCTGGACAAACTACAAGTTCTCATGTGCGACAGGAAGAAGGATATTCTCTTGTTCAGTCCAGATACTGAACAAAAAAATATCTCATTGTTTGATGGAAATAGTAAAGTCTTTCAGCGCCCCTCTGAACCTCCCCCCAGTCCTCTGGTTAACCCGGAGTTGAATTTTCCTCCTCATCCCTCACCAATTCTTCCTGACTTACCCACCTTCCTCCCCTGGTTTCTGTTTCCGCTCTCCCTCTCTCTCTCTCCACACAAAACGCACACACACAACCCGTTTGAAATCACCTGACGCGTCTCTGTGTGTTTTATTGTGTGAGTTCTGAGGGTTTTGTCGCAAAAGAACAATGCAGCATCCAGGCTGTCACCTCGTAAGTCAAAGACACTGTTTACACAGCAATGATCTGTGGAAATGTTGGCGTTTTTCTGATATTTATTGTGGGAATAAAAAAAACACATTTTCACAGTTACGCTGTGTTCGTTGAATCCACTGCACTCTCCAAGCCTCGCCATTAGCGGGGCACTGTGATTTTTGTGTTTCGACAAGACACACAGGTCTGCAGACACTTTAGTCTTTGTGGTAAATACACAAAGCTTTGTTTGGACTGATGATGAGGTTTGGTCGCTCCTAAACCCTACTGTTTTCATCTAATCACGCAGAAAAACTATCGACTGCAGCCGTTCACGGTGTGATTCCTTACTGAAGTCAGGCATTTCCATAAAACTTCACTCTGAGGCTTGGATTCAAAAAGCTTTGGTGTCAGAGAAAACTACTGCTGTAGTTTTGAACATGAATGCAGCAAAACTGCTACGGTTTGACTCACTAACTTTGTCGTGCAAACAGGGCCTAATGGTTTGAAACCAGGCAGGGTGAGTGGTGGTTGTGCATCATCCTCCTCCTCAAAGATTAACGGCCCAGCATTCCTTGGGAGGAATGCATTTCACCTGCCAACTTCTTACCAGAGTTTCAGACTGAGGATCATCGTAAGATCAGAATGGATGGACTTATAACCGCTGGGGTCAAACCTTCTGAATGAAACTGGACAGATCTGATCCTCTGCTCCTGTGTGAGTTGAAGATGACTCTCAGCTACCTCTTGAGGTAGATGTAAATCCAGTGAGAGTTTTGTCAAAACCCATCTAATGTTTTGCACACAGACACTGGCAAAAAAAATAAAAAATGAAAAATAAAAAAACATTTTTACTTTTTTGCTTTCAGCGGCACACAATAAATATAATTTGAGACAGGTAAAGATTATTTTTCACTTGTGCTTGACATAACTATGAAGCAACATCTTTGCCTCCTCTTCATCTCAGAGGAAAAAATGAATTTATGTGATTCAAAAGAAGATAAGGACTGATGGACTGCTGACTGATGTGATGGAGCCCAAAAGACACCAAAACTGCTCACTTAGCTGCGTTTCCATTGCAAATGTGCACAAAACTTTGTCGATATTCTGTTAATGTTGAAAAACACAGTTTCGCAACTGTGGTGTTTCCATTAAGTAAGAAATGCTATTATGGCGGCATGGTGGCTCAGTTGGTAGAGTTGATGCCCCTCATCAAGAAGGTCACCGGTTCAAATCCCGGTCCGAGGACCTTTCTGGGTAGATCAAAAAGAAAAAAAATTGTATAGGTCTTCTGGACGGGTTCTTCTCTAATGAAACGTTTCGTCTCCTCTCCAAGAGACTTCTTCAGTCTGAGAGTTTCAGGCAAAATTCAGGCTTTTAAGCCCTGCCTCCATGTGACTGATACTCACATCACATGGCTATCGTTGACACCTAATTAACACTTATTGTTAACAGGGGGTGGAGTGATACTGGCAATGGCCGCGCCGTAGGAGGGGGACAACTGAAAACAGAGGCCTCCACCTCTGTTTAATGATGGACGGTCTTTCTTCACAAAAATGGCTTCTTTTACTCCTCTCTCAAACCAACGTTCCTCTCTATCAAGAATGAGAACATCCTCATCTCTGAAAGAGTGACTGCTGGCCTGTAAATGAGTGAAAACTGCAGAGTTCTGGCCATTAGATGTAGCTCATTCTTTTGAATGTCCCAACACAGCACTGTAATAGCAGCACTGTAGGAGGGGGACAACTGAAAACTCCATTTTCAGTTGTCCCACTCCTACAGTGCTGCTATTGCCAGTATCACTCCACCCCATTAACAATAGGTGTTAATTAGGTGTCAACAATAGCCATGTGATGTGAGTATCAGTCACATGGAGGCAGGGCTTAAAAGCCTGAATTTTGCCTGAAACTCTCAGACTGAAGAAGTCTCCTGGAAGAGAGACGAAACATTTCATTAGAGAAGAACCCGTCCAGAAGACCTATACAATTTTTTTCTTTTTGATTTTTTACCTGGATTACTGAGATGCATCAGGACCTTTCTGGGTAGAGTTTGCATGTTCTCTCCGTGCATGCGTGGGTTCCCTCCAGGTACTCCGGCTTCCTCCCACAGACCAAAAACATGACTGTTAGGTTAATTGATAAATATAATGGTCCCTAGGTGTTTGTGAGAGAGTGAATGGTTGTTTGTCTCGTTTGTCTCTATGTGTGTCTCTGTGATGGACTTGTGATCTGTCCAGGGTGTACCCCGCCCCTCGCACTTTGACTGCTGGATATGGGCATCAGTGACCCACGCGACCCTGAAAAGGAAGAAGCGTGTACAGAAAATGGATGGACGGATGGATGAAGAAATGCTATTAAAGTCACGCGTGAATACGTTTGTTCTCGCGATAAGTCATTACAAACATGGCGGCAATGGATGTAAACACATAGCATGTTGCTACCACAACACTAGCGCTCATCATCAGAGGAGACGTTGGCGTCTTATCGAGGCTTTCCATCGACAAGCCCCTTATACTTTGGAGCGGCTACGTATGCTGTGTTTTTGAGAAATTGTAGTCAGTGAGTTTACTACTTTATTTTACTACTTCTGTGATATTACTACTACGTCTACTTCTAGTTATCTTCTTCGTCATCATCTTTTTTGCCAGTAGAAAGAGCCGGTTGTTGATCAAGTGAATCCCGTGATGCAAAAAAAGTGTTTCCATTGCAGGTAGGCGAAAAAACCAATTTCAATATGGCCGAAAAACCACCTCATCCTAGCGCAAAAACGTTTTGTCGAAAAACGTAATTTTTTTCTAAATTGACGTGTTTCCATTGAGCGAATTTATTTTCGAAATTCTAATTTGCGCATTTTCATGTTTAATGGAAACGCAGACTTTACAGTAGATTGTTGGATGAGCTCTCCAGGTTCCTGCTCCTGATCTACCTCTTAGTCAGTCTGATTTAGGATCTGATTTATTCTGCTTGTTCAGCTTTCAGATTCTCACTAAAACTTTATTAAAACTAACAAAGAGACATCCTCAGAAAGAAGGTTCACAATAAAAGTGATTCTATAAGTAAGATTTCAGACTGCTGTTGGGAGACGAAGCCATTTGAAATGTATGTGTGGGTAACATCAGGTATTTCTTCTCCGAGGTGTTTCATAAAGACATGTGAGATACTACACACCACATAAACCCACAATCATCTTATATGGCTTCAGTTTTCCACAATAAAACATGCAGTAAATCCCACCTGCTGGGCTCATTCTTTTTTTTTTAGAACCTTTAAACTTTTAAAATCTTTTCCTTTTTCTTTCTTTTGTTTTTAGTTTATTTATATAGCGCCAAGTCATAACATACGCTGTCTCAGGGCACTGTACATAAAAAGAACAATCTAAAGAAGAAACCAGCAGATTGTGTTGAATCACTTCATCACAGTCTCCCATCCTGAGCAAACGGTGGAGAGGAAAAACTCCCTGCTAATCAGGAAGAAACCTCCACCAATCTGCCACATCTGCAGTGAACACCCTGTCCCAGAGGTCCCTGAGAACCAGGTTAGTGACATTTTTTATTAATGTTTCTTTCTGCGTGTGCGTTCATCTGTTTGTATTGTTATGAACACATGAAGTGTTGGGAGGATATTAAGGGAAATCTCAGGAAGTGACAACCTTTTGTAGTCAGCTCAGTTCATGATCACCAAAGCTAATCAAAGTTAACAATGCAAAGCGACTAACTTTTACAGACACTGAGGAAAATTTACGTTTAGGTTTAAGTATCTTTGACTCAAACATTACATTTAAGCATCACATTAAGAAGACTACAAATGTAATTTAACTTTGATCATATTAAACCTACAATTTATATAGATAGGTGCAAGGATCATTTCTCATTTATGGTATTGTTGTACATCCTGGTCACAAACAGCAACTGTTCAAACTAGGGGTGCACGATAGTTAACAGCCCAATATCAGGGAATCACGATGTCATACTTATCGGTCCAATATCATAACAAACAGAACCGATAATATATGTACATGTTTGCCTGCCAGTCGATGAGAATGTGTGTTTATTTTTATCCTTTTTGTTCAAGCAGCTTCCCGCCCGACACAACCCGAGCAACATTCAAGTTGCGTCGGAATTAACAACTTTCTCCCTAGAACAATAATTAGAATACTCCGTGCTGAAAAACAACCAGTCAGTTTCAAGGGATCCATGATTAGTTGTAACATTAGACTTTATTTGATAAACATTTATTTTAACTGTAAAATAGACTGTAAAAATACTGTAGGCTGTTGAGATTTTATTATTTTTAAATTACACACAAAGCATTCTGGGTAAATGATGACGTGGATAGGTCCTCGGTGTGAGCGAGCTATATCCACCCTGAAGGTTAATCTTGGACAATATCTGATGATCGACTCTTTTAAATGAAACCAGAGAGAGTTGACTGAGAGGAGAAGGTAGAAATGACTCAGTCTGTAACTGAAAATATGGATGGAGGACAACAGAGCTGCTTCATGGAAGAAGAACCTCAGCTTAGCCTGTTAGCTTTAGCGTTAGCCCCGATGCTATCACCATATATATGTATTAGCTCAGCTCTGCTCATTCTCCTCTCGTCACTGAGCTCCTCCATCCACATGACAGAGAGGGGAACACAAAAATGACTCAGCTGCAACTGAAAATATGGACGGAGGACCTCAGTTTAGCTTGTTTGTCGCGCTAGCGCCGAGCTAATACATATAAAGCAATTATCTTATTGCTCTGTGTGTCTTCCTGTAAGTATGATGCAGTCGTAATGCATTCACACTCTCAGAAGCTGCTTCAGGTAGAAAAATGTTTAAAATCATATATTAATAATAATAAAAACAAATGTACTTTGAATCTAACTTATTTTAAGAACCGCTATGCTAACCGATAACTTTCTCCCTCTAATGGCCGATAACCGATAACATGCCTGGAGATAAGACGAGTCAAAACTGGGTAAGATCATAACATAAATAAACAACACCAAAACCAAATGACACTGTAAATTACACTATTTGAAATAAACTCTTAGAAAACAAACATTTCTTAAAATATATCAAACACAACAATTTCTCAAATGGCCGTTTTTTAAATTATGGCACATTTATTATAAAAAATACCTTTAACACTGACCTCAGATTTAAACAAAAGAGAAAAAGTCATTGCACAAGTTCAAAACAGATAATTCACTAACACAAGTTATTGTGCATCCCTACTTCAAACCATCAGGTCTGTCTTCAACAAGACAAAGTCTTAGACAAAAGGCTTTTTAAAAGTCTTGCGTGGGTTGTATTTAACCCAAAGATTATTAATTTCACCGCATTAATGTCTGTCTGAGCTCAGACCAGTGGTTTTTTACCTACACATGCTCCTAATTCCAGACATGAACGTAAAGAGGACAATTTAGCGTCCAGGCTGCTTTGTGGACTCATCTATTCATATCATCTATACTCATGACTTTATTAGCATCGGAGTCACTATTTTCCATTGATTCCTGGAGTCAGAGCAGGGTTAAAGAGCAGCTGCTGTGCTCAGGCCAAACTGCTTCTCTGAAAACCTCAGGATGATTGATGCCTCTTTATGCTGAGAAGACCTGCATTCACTTTCAAGTCTGGTTCTGCACAGAATATAAACACTTACAATATATCTGGCATTCTTTCACAGTTCTTCAGCCAGTTCTTTTCTGCTGCCTGAAGTTTCTCCTTTTCAGCATTCAGGAATAATCAGATCCATCCTTTGGTGCAGATATTTGGCTGAAGCTTCGCAGCAAAAACTGGACTGAGAAAGTGCCAAAAAAAAAAGGTCACCAACCAAAATTTGCTCAGGAATCAGAATGTTGTAGAGCTGATTCTCCATTAATATTCATATTATTATTAAAATCAGCCTGATGTTCAGACGTTATTGTCTGAAGAAAACTTATCCTCTCTCATCAATCAGATATCTACATATCTATATGCTATTATACTTTGTAGCCTGATTGATTCGCTTCAAACCAGTTCAAGGAAACACATCTGATTTGCATTTCCCCCCTTTTTGCAACATTTTAAAATATTCACTCAATATTTGCATTAAAACAGCCTATATGCCACGGTCATTAATGACGTTTTTCCGGTAAAATTCTTGCCACGCTCCTCCTTTCCACTCCCTGCTTACTGCCTATGTTTTTAGCGTTAGCTGCTACTAGTCCATGAAAAAGTCACAAAAGTTGAAGCATCTGTGATCTACTGGTATAAAACTTGAGTTCTGTTGTGTGTCGTTGTGTTCACTAAGCAGCAGGTACAATAGAGTAGTTAGTTTTTATCCTTTTTCCTCTTGATGAGGAGGTGACAGCTGTGGATCATAGCATTACAGGGAAAACTTATCTTTAAAAGCTCATGCTTGTGTTTGTAATCAGCATTTCTAACCTGAGGATATTCAAGAGTCAGCATCAGAAATGAGAAGATGGAGG
>NW_013952469.1:453733-455290 GCF_001266775.1 Austrofundulus limnaeus
ATATATAGTTAATTCACAAGTTATTAAGCATGAATAAATAATGTGTATGTTATTTTTAGAGTAATTAGCCTTTATGAGTAAAACATTCAAAATGTGTTTATTTATAACTTAGTAAGTATAAATCATACTTAAATAATGGTATTATCAAGGTTAATTAACCATTTATTAATGACTAAGTAAGGTTAAGTAAGGTGCAGTTATTATAAAATTACCAATAGTCTTTTAAAAAGCTACTTTTCTTCGTTCATTTAAAGTTTTTACCTTTTATAAATCACATTTAAAAACAACAAGTCGTGACCAACGTGCTGAATCAGAAGTAAGCAGAGAACATGAAACAATAAAATACTAAATCAACTCATACTGATGTCAGCCAGAACAGACGTGTTTTTAGAAGGGATAAAAAAAGAGGAAGTGAAGAGGCTTGTCTAATCTTGGAGAGAAGATTGTTCCACATTTTAGGAGCCATGGCAGAAAAAAAAAAACTATTTCCTTGGAGCTTCAACCTAGTTTCCAGCACCTGATCAGCTGATCTTAGCACCCGAGAAGGAACACACGGTTGAATTAAGTCAGAGAGATATGAGGGTACTAAGTCATTTAGGCATTTTTAAGTCAAACAGTAAAACAATATGTGGTGCACAGACTGTGAGGTGAGGACAAAACAGGTGATGTGCTCAAACCCGTCACTTCCTGTTGGGAGACAAGCCGAGAAAAGATCCTGAACCACTGGATGGATTTCACTGAAACTATTGGAAGATAATCATTGGATGTACATCTACAACTGATCAACTTTGGACTCTCACTGATGATTTTTATCGTGAGGCAGCTGGAGAGCTGAGGCTCAGCAGCGGCCGTTGAGGAGGCGCCAGATAACCTCAGGTTGTAAACGGCAGCAGCCTGTGCTTATCAGCTGCAGGTCAACAGAGGGTCTGAGCACGCAGGTCTCCTCATGTCAGCACATGGGCTGTATGAGACCAGATCAGCAGTCAGCGGAGGAGCAGACTTCAGATCAGACCCGAGAGAGGAACCTGGAACTAATATGACTGCTGAGGCAAAACCTAGAAAAGTCAAATGTCTTTCTCCAGCTGCTAAAATAACAATGTGAACCCACAAAAATAACAATGTGACCCCACAAAAACAACAATGTGACCCCACAAAAATTACAATGTGACCCCACAAAAATTACAATGTGACCCCACAAAAATTACAATGTGACCCCACAAAAATTACAATGTGACCCCACAAAAATAACAATGTGAACCCACAAAAACAATAATGTGAACCCACAAAAATAACAATGTGAGCCCACAAAAAAAAAAAAAAAACAGTCAAAACTTCATCAGAACCCTTAAGAACACAGATATGGCTTTTATGGAAGTTATGTTATAAAATGACTCGTGTGGCGACAGCTTGCAGGTGGTGTCTATTTGTGACATAGTCTGCACAATGAAGCAAACAGAAAAAGGGCACTCTGTCCTCATTAGAGATACAGCGGGTAAAATAAGTATTGAATACGTCAACATTTTTCTCAGTAAATATATTACTAGAGGTGCTAATGAC
>NW_013952469.1:456608-461029 GCF_001266775.1 Austrofundulus limnaeus
GTCATTAGCACCTCTAGTAATATATTTACTGAGAAAAATGGTGACGTGTTCAATACTTATTTTACCCGCTGTATTCTCTGTCCTCACTCGAGACATTCTTTGCCCTCAGAGACCTGACCATGAAGCACCACTCTTCTGTTCTGCTTTTTTCTCACTTGTAAAACCCGTGGATGTTGGCTTCCCTGCTGTGGCTCAGCCTCCTTCTCTCACACTCAGACACAGTTTTATCAAAGGTCTTCAGGGACCTGGCTCAGAATAATCTCATGCATCTGCTTACACTCGCTCCCTGAGCAGCCAGAACTCTCAACTTTCGGGGACAAAATGGAAATTTTATACTGTCTTCAGGATGAGGTATTAGTTCCACGCTTTACTTTGGAAAACGAGCTGAAAGATGTGCACTAAAACTAAACAAGAACCACAGAAAACCTTTTCAACATGACTAAAGCAACAATTTTCACATATTCTCAGTGACTAATTCTGTGTTCCCATAAAACTAAAATAAGTAACGAGTTCATTTGGGAAACTGCTTTTCTTCATGTTCTTAAACCTCCTGAAACGGAACGATTCCTGGCAAATTCCAGCTTTTAACAGTAGACACTATCATAAAATGTTTCTGCAAAATGGCAGCAAAGCCCAGTCTTTATGCTTTCTCTGGCTGTTCATAAACCACAGATGGAACCGGCCATGTCCCGCACAGACATGAGCTTTCAGAAATGAAGGGCTCATCACTGAACTGAAAGATGTGTGGAGCAGAACCAGCAGTCTGCCTCATATCGTTTTCACAACATGACAAATTAACTGCACTTTGTGTTTGATTAATATAATGTACGGTTGTTGTGCATCCATCTTCCCTCGATAGAAAATTTGTAAATCTGCAAAGTCTGTTTAATTTTGACATGTCAACAGTTTCGCGTTGTGGTAAAAGCTGGACAGTTTGCTACTCCTACAACCTGCTGAGACCTTGTTTTGTGCTTTACCCCCAGTCTCAAGCTAGATTTATACTCGACGCGTCGCACAGGGCACGAGGGTGAATGCACCAAAAGTGACGCAATAGCGCCGTCCCCGTCCCCGCCCCTGCGCGCCATTTTGGCACGTGTCAAGCACCTCAAATTTTTTGAAACTCCACAAAGGCTAGTGTGCACACCGCTGACGATGGACGCGAAGCTACTCTTGCTGAACGTTTCTGGATGTACCAGAATTTATATGATCCCTCTATGAGAGATCATAAAGATGTTCAAATGGCACAGAATGTTTGGAAGGAGATCACTGAAGCGATGCAGAAAGAGGAATCTGTGTGTAGAAAGGCTTGGGAAAAATGAATTGCATGTTCTAGTAATGTATTAAGTAAATTTACTCATCTGAAAAATAAACCTAAAGAATGTCTTAGAATTACTTTTATGATCAGTACTAATAAAAAACTTGATATTTAATAACAAAATTAAAATTTTGGTATTTTTTCTGTGAGGTAGCAAAGCTTTCTTTTAATTCATGATGGGAATTATATTTACAATATCATTTGATTTTTCCAATTTATAATAACATCGAATGTTCTTACACTTATAAAAAGTCTGTTTCATACCTAATTTTATAGGATGAAACTGTTGACTTTTAGAATGAGACAATATGCAAACAAAACTGAGAAGGAAAGTTGCAGTGGATATTTCAATGTAGTTTCATTTTATTTAACATCATTTACACTCCAAAACAGACTTAAAAACTAAAGGTACAAGGCCAAAACAGGAGGCAGCTAAGGCAAATGTGGCAGATAGCTCCACACTTAGTTGGGGAAAAAACACTTCAAAATTAAAATAGGAACATGAATGAATAAAATAGAAACAAAATAAAGTTGTGTGACGTCATACATTTCTTCTTCCATGCCCGTTTTTCTTCTTCTAGACCCGTTTCTTGCAACCTATGCACAGGTTTTAGAGCGTACTGCCACCTGCTGGTCCGTAAAAGAACAGCACTTAGCCGTGCGCCGCCGCGTGTCAACTATAAACACAGCGGTGAAACTATAAACTCAGAAGATGCTGAAGCGCACTCTGCGCTCGAGCCCGCGGACCAAAGCGCAAGTATACCTCAGCCTTCACAGCACTATGCATCGAGCGTTGTGTGATTGGTCAGAACGTTGTGGGTGTGTTTGTTTAGTGGCTGCAGTCAGCTGATCTCTGAGCATCTGGAAAAGGCTGTGAGAAAATACAGCCAACATTTCAACTGTTCAGTTAAAAATGATAAAATGAAATAAAAGTTATAAAGATAGTAAACGAACTCGTGGAAGGGGATTGGACAATTTTTTGCAATCCATGGTGAGACACAGGCGTCTCTCCATGACTGTGCAGACATGGGGGGCGCTCCTCCCCCCAACATGCGCATGTTGTAAACAGAGACCGTCTCTTTGGGACAGATTTACAAAACAATACCAGATCTTCCATCATCATCTGAAAACAAACATCTACTCCACCAGCATGTCTGTAGTCGTGTTTCCATCAACGTTTCTTGATGCGCATTTTGGAGAATCGCATCAGAAAAGGTGAATGGAAATGGCTTGATTCAAAAAAAAACTTCCTCTGATTCGCATTAAAGCTGATACGCTCGCTTGAGGTGGTTTTAGGGTTTTTCAAAAAACACTTAATGCGCAAAAGGACAGATGGAAACACTTTTGCCGAATAAGTTGTGACGTAGCAAACATTTACCTCACGTAGCTGATCAGCTGTTCCACGGTACCGGTACCAGTTTCGGGTCGGCTGCAGCTGCGACTGGCAGCAGGACCCTCCTCCCGCTGTTTGTGTCTTCTCAGTAATCCCGTAACATGAAGAAAATTGCATTTCTTTCTCTATGTCTCCAGACTGCAGTAACATCGCCAAAACTAGTTGATAACAGAATAATTACAACTTTCCTGATAGTAGCAACGCGTTCCTGATAACTTCTCTCCATTATCCTGAGTTGTGTGGACCCTGCGAGTTTAGCGACTGTTACTTCCTGTTTACTACGCACATGCGTATGACGTAATTGATTCGCTTCAAGCCAGTTGATGGAAACTCCGTCTGATTCGCATCTCTTTATTTTTTTCCTTTTTGCGAAATTATTAAAATTCGCTCAAAATTCGAATTAAATTTGAAGGGAAACACAGCTTGTGATGAGTCTGACGTGCTGCACTCAGAGGACATATCAGGATTTAATCCAGGAGTTTGAACAGTCCATGAGAAAAAAGACCACGTCTCAAACCATGTAAGGAAGATCCACTGTAAACCAGCCTGAAGCATTTTGTGAAACTGCTTTCAAAGCTGCTCATCCCTCTGCTTTTTTCTTGAGGACGATAAGATCAAATTAGAGACAAAAACTGCAGTGTCCCCACTGCTGAAGATAACATCTGTTTGTGGAGCATTGTTTGGGACCCCAGCAGGGTGATAACAGCCATACAAGAGCACAGAGAGAGACAGAGTCCTCCATTACTTGAGTACACATTCAGACACAATGCCTTACTTGCATTGTGTCGGGATTACTTCTTGAATGGAATGGGGGCAGATTAGTCCTCGACTCAGGTGAAACCTTCCTGTGGAACGTCTGTCAGAGCTGTAGTTTACATCAGAGCCACGTGATCTGTCCTGATCTCTCATGTTGTACTGTAGTCTTCCTTTGTCTGTTTAAATTGAAGTTATGGATTCATGTTCATTCATCACATGCTTGGCAATAGGCTGTACTAACTGCACGGGTGACAAATCAACTCTTATTCAACTTATCAGTAAAGACAAACCAAGCAGAATGGAGGTCTGAATAAACAGCAGCAGTGAAAGAGAAAATTAGGAGTTGTTGCTGCAATGAGCCAAGTGGTTTAGTGGCGTCCTCAGACTGGCTCTACTGGGTCAGAGAGACAATAAAACCACCTGTCCTCTGGTCTGTTGTTCTTCTTGTTGCCTGTATAACTTGTCCCCAGGTCTCAGTTCAACGATGAACTGTTGGGAACCACTGGATTAGGGTAGCCTGAGTCAGTGGTCCCTACCCTGGTCCTGGAGGCCCACTGTCCAGCTTGTTTCAGTTGTTCCCCTACTCTTCAGCAGATTCTTCAGTCTTCAGAAGTCTGTTAACCACTCATTCACACAGATCAGATGTGTCAAAGCAGGGAAACGTCTGAAACATGCAGGATGCTGGGTCTCAAGGACCAGGGTTAGGAACCAGTTTCTTCTAGCACGGTCTGATGGTTTCACCCTGGCTTTTGTCTGTGAAGAATTCTGTTTCCATGTGACCATGTGCAGAAACCATCGGAGAAAAGACCTCCATGTCTCTGCTTCCTCTCATTCACTGCAACAATAAGACATCTAAAAATACAGGTGCTGGTTATAAAATTAGAATATCATGAAAAAGTAGATTTATTTCAGTAATTCCATTTAAAAAGTGAAACTTGTATATTATATTCATACATT
>NW_013952469.1:462429-465982 GCF_001266775.1 Austrofundulus limnaeus
TTCACTTTTTAAATGGAATTACTGAAATAAATCTACTTTTTCATGATATTCTAATTTTATGACCAGCACCTGTAGGTTAAAATTACTAGATTATATAATCTTCTCAATCTAAGACAATTGTACTTGGTAAGACTACCTGCAATAAACAAAAATTTCCAGGTGAACAAGATTAATAATGTAACAAATTCTGCTGTTGCTTAGTGTATCAGTCTCAAAACAATATCCAGAAATATATTTTGGTTGGATATAAGATTGTAAAACTCTGGTTGTTGCAGTGTTGTTGAAAACTGACATTGCCACTGTCCAATTTACGAGCACTGCCACGTTGAGTTTTTAGAATCCAGAGCCTGCGCAGATAAATTTGGGACTGTATCTAATCTGCAACACACACAATCATGGTGTTTTTAAAACCTCAAATAACTCATTTAAACTAAAAATGTTTGAAATTGAATATTCAAAAATATAGCAGGAGTTAAATCAACAGAGGTGATCGTCCATCAGCCATCATGTCATGTTTTTGATAATATTACCGGCAGGCCTGTCTGTAGCTGTATGTGTTACTGTTCATCACAGGAGAATAAACAACAAGCCTGTAATCTATACATAGAGGTCTGTTTAAACTGATCTGAGTCTGACAGGAAATTCCTCATATCACTTTACTTAAAGGGCAAACAAATGACCAGAGGCTATTTTTAGCTACGGTATTAAACTTTTATCTTATATAGTTTTTAAAAAATATCTGGGTTTGGAGGTATTTGTCTGAGGTGACTCCCTCTAAAACAGGCCAGGCCAACCAGTAGATCGGGATCAACCGGTAGATCTTTAGCCTGTTAGCAGTAGCTCACAGAGCAATGGATCACGGACCTTGTAGAACGCAACATTGTTTTATATTGCAGCCTTAACCGTGCTCTTGTAGAATGCAACATTTGTTTGTTTAACATTGCAGCCTTGAACACACTCTTCGCAACGTTTGTTTAACATTGTATTATTGAATGCGCTCCAGTCTCGTGAGTTTTGGGTGCTGTGAAACAGCACTCCGAACATGGTCTTGCGAGATTAGGGTCACGTGTTAAAACATGGCAGTGAGGTGGAAAAAAATGATGAATGAAAGACAGCTAACAAGCAAATAAAAACGTATTATTTTCACCTGAAGTGGGAAGAGAACTCGTAATTTGAGCGCTGCCTTGGCTTGTCCAAAAAGGATAACGTGGAACAGCATTTCTTTCAAAACAACGCACAGACGCTATGAGGCAGATTTCCCCTCCTAAGGTAAGGCTGCTATGCTAATGCAGCCCCGTACCTGCCTCAACACACATCTTTCAGCGATGACCAAGTTATGAAAGAAGCGTTTGATGCTGCAGACGTGCTTTTCCGTGATTTTAAAAATAAAAGTGAGATTGTGACTGCTATAAAGACGTGCAGTTGTCCACCAGAATTGATCCTTTTTGTTCGAGCATCACTTTTCTGTTTCTCTGTCAGGAGTTAAGTAAGGATTTTATCTTTTTTTTTTTGTAGGCAAATATGTGGTTAAGTAGAAAGTTTTGCTTGACAATACTTTAAATTAAATAAAACTAGCAACACATCATGTTCTGTTTTATTTACTTTAAAGAAGTGAGGAGTAGGGAGACGAAAAATTATGTTTTTTGATACTGAGACTGGACGAGTAGATCTCGGCAAACTGCCGACTTCAAAAGTAGCTCTTGGTTCAAAAAAGGTTGGGCACTCCTGCTCTAAACCAAAGTCCCACACAAAGTCTTTCATCAGAAACTTTAGCTGCAATGCTATTTGTCTGACATAAAGAAGGGTTCATTTACACAATGTAAAACCTAGTTTTTATGTTATATAAGGATGCAGAAGAAAATAAGTTCTGATTCTGCTGGTGTTTGTTCATTTGTCAGTACGTTTAGTAAAATATCTCATGAAGCACTTCAAATTCACAGAAAGTAAACATGATTAAACATTTGCTAACTAGGCAACAAAATGCCTTTTTCCTAAGTTAATCTTATGGATTTCTGCACGTTTGCCTCAAAAACACCTGGGAAGCACTTTTTACCACTTTTTCTTTAAATACAAAAATGTTCATCATTTCGTGAATAAATGCATTGTTCATTTGGAGTCAAGCAAATTCAAGATGGCCACCGCAGCTAACTGACATTAGCCGCCACATAAACTGCTACAACTCTGCCAACTGCGGTTGTAGCTGAGAGGCATTCACAACACTTTGAGTTAAGATCCTGCACAGCATTATTAAAAGGTTACAACTCTGTCACTTCTCAGCACAAGATGATTTAGTTTCAGGTTCTGGCATTAAAGGTGGCGGGTGATTAGCTTTCATTCATGGAAAGCCAAGCCTTTAATTATTTAAACACACCTATAAGATAAAAGCTGTTCTCTTTCTGAGCAACCAATTCGAAGAAGATTAAGGAAAATAGACACAGGACACACTTTTAACTATTCCTTCTTAGTTTCATAAGCCATCATTCTTCTTTGATCATCTGCTGTTTCAGTGAGTTCCCAGCACTGAAATAAAACCGTGTGATGAGGCTGAAAACGAGGCCGCGGCTCAGGACAGCAGGACGACAGGAGATTGTTTTTTGGTGTTTCATTTACAGAACGGGGGCCGACAGATAAGCGTCCACACGCCTCATTTCAGCCTGAAGCAGGATATCAGCAAGTGATGAAACGCTGTAGAGGAGTGGGAGGCATGCCGCTGATTAAGAAACAGCCCAGGGGTCTTGACTCATGGGCTCAGCCGAGCGAAGCTCCTCCATGTTTGACACAAAACAAGTGTATCGTGGAGAGCTGCTGGCAGGTGGCTGCATTCTGAGGAGAAGCCTTCAAGTAACGAAATGAAACGGCCGAGATTAAAGAGGTGGTTTTCAGAGGAACTCTCTCCTTTGTAACAGTGTCAGACTCTGCCACAGAGATCACTGCAGCACTTTGTGGAATTGACCGGAAACAAAGTGATTCTTTTTCCAAGGTTACATCAGCTAACATCAAAAGATGAGAAAAAAAGATGTATCAAATGAATAATAACATTTAGAGAATTAGTGAAGGATTAAAAAAATAAAGCCCCCCTGCCTTTCATACCATGTATAATTATCTTAAAGGGATCCATGATTAGTTGTAACATTAGACTTTATATAATAAACATATATGTTAACTGTAAAATAAAGACTGTAAAAATACTGTAGGATGTTCAGCTTTATCATTTTTAAACTAAAAGTTTAAAAATTTATTACACAGACGGGGCCATTTTATTTACACACAAAGCATTCTGGGTAAATGATGATGTGAATAGGTCCTCGGTGCGAGGCTGCTAGCGAGCTATATCCACCCTGAAGGTTAATTTTGGACAATATCTGATGATCGACTCTTTTAAATGAAACCAGAGAGCGTTGACAGAGAGGAGAAGGTAGAAATGACTCAGCCTGGAACTGAAAATATGGATGGAGGACAACAGAGCTGCTTCATGGAAGAACAACCTCAGCTTAGCCTGTTAGCCTTTGCGTTAGCTCCCACTCTATATTGCCTACATGTATTAGCTTGGTGC
>NW_013952469.1:466862-470075 GCF_001266775.1 Austrofundulus limnaeus
CAATCAATCAATCAATCAATCAATCAACCTTTATTTAACCAGGTGGAAAACCCATTGAGATCAGGATCTCTTTTACAAGGGTGACCTGGTCAAGAGGTCCGCACGACACGTCACAGAGAGTATCAGAGTTGTATACGTCGCAGTTAAACTAAACACAATTCAAAATACAAGTTGATATAAAAAAACTAATAAACATAAAAATAACATGTAATTTCCTCATAAAGCAGCAAAAGTGAAATACAGGCCTTTATATTGAAAATATACTGTATTTATCTCAAATAATGTGAAACAAAAATAATTTAAAAAAATCAGTCCCACAGTAAGTGAAAATCAAGACAAGAAGCATTAAATCCTGGCTGTTGGGTCTTAAAATGAACAATATTTGGGGGATAGTTATTTTACAAGTCTGCGTAGTGAAAGACAGCTTGCAGGCACCAACCGTCTGCAGATTTACTGCTTTATTCTTTATCTACAGATAAGACGTGCACACAAAGCCTCTGGAAAAACGATTTACACACTTTCAACTTTTCTGCAAAACAAGAAACTGACCTCCTGAGCTAATATTTAACCCTGCAGCTTCCAAACTGGACACGCTGTGTGAGTAAAAGTGAAATGATGTAGAAAGTCAGCAGGAAATACCTGCACATGAACACCCACACCGACAGCACTGAGGCGGACCAAAACCACCAGAGTTTTGTCTGTCCCAACCAAAGGGCTGTGAAATTTGTGTTTGATTTAAAGCAGCATTAATTGAGATCCACCATCCATCAGACTGTGACTTGTGGTTTGGATCAGACCAGAGGGTATTTAGAGGCTAAATGTTGGTAATCGTATCCAGTCTGTGTTGTTTTAGTCCTGATGTGACGTGCAGCTGGATGTGGGTGCTGTTGATCTGTTTAAATGCAGCCACACCCGTCCCTCCATCCAGGAGAGGCGGGAGGGATGGAGGGCACACAGCTGCCAGCTCCTGGAGCCAGGGCATGTATGGCAGGCTGTTTTTACATAAAATCAGCTTCAGCACACTGATATTCCAGATATGTGAAATAGGTTTAAGAAAAGACGGAGCCCGCGAGGGGACATGGGGAGATTTTTTTCTTTTGTGTTCCCACGCAACACCTTTGCGTTACCTCGCAAAACTTTTGCGTTACCTCACAATATTGTTTTGCGTTCCCACGCAAAAAAATGTTTTGTATATAAACTGAATTAAATCAGACTTTTATTTTGAAATATCCAGTTACCAAAACAGGATGTGTTGCCACAAGTTTGTGGAATTGATATTGATGTTGTGTGTTAAAATATCGGCATATGACACACTTCCATGTGTATTTGTGTGATATATTCATTCTGAAGCTGAATTAAAGCAGTAGGCTAACTCGCTAATGGTGAACATGTGATTTTATTAATAAACCAGCAGGCAGAACAGTGATAAACTACTTTTGCGTGGGAACGCAAAAAGAAAAGAAATACCCCTATGTCCCCTCGCGGGCTCCGCAAGCCCCCCACACCCCAGGAAAACATTTTTATTTAAAAATGTCCTCCTTTCTTTCGCTTCGTCTGCCATTACAAAAAAAAATCCTCAGGTTCCGCAATGCATTATGGGACATGGTGGACCAAGAAGGATACATTGGACCCGTCCCCCAAATTAGGGCAAAAGGAGGACACATTTGTCAGATGCATCAAAGGAGTCTGAATTTGGACGACTTTGGCGCTGTGGCGCAAGCGGCCGACAAATCCAGCCTTTGTAGGACGCAGCCACTGAATGTGGACACAGCTCTAGTGAGGTCCAGATGCATAAAATGTGCTGAAAACAAACTTCAGTGAAGTTTCACAAATCAAATAAAAGTTTCACAAATCAAAAACCGGTTTTAAATATTCTGCTATAAGCGTAGAATAATCCAGTACCGGTTTGAGGTGTCTAGTTTTTAAACTAGAGCAGATAAAAAAATGCTCATTTCCTGAAGCTTCAGCTTCATGGCTCAGTAATGATAAACTGATAGTGAGTTAATCGAATCCAAATGATGAATCCGGTGAAGTCAATTAAGTTATCTTGAATTAAATTTTGACTCTTCAAAATTCCTTTTGAGATAACTTGAGCAGTTCTTCTGACTCGTCAGAGTACCACTCAAGAGGGTCATAATGTAGATGTTCCTAGTTAAAACTCACTTTTAGATATCTAGAACGTAAATACAGGTATTCAGACGACGATGATTTTATGTTAAAATGGCCTGCCGTAGAGCATGTAGACTTCAACACATGAGCTGAAGCACATACCTACATCAGGGCCCACAGTCAGACCTGCAGGTATAATTGTTCTGCTGTGATGAGCTGGAACACTGCTGCGCACCGTCACACGTGTACACAAACACTGGAACGTGCTTTAAGATCTAATCTTATTCTGCGTTCATTTTCAGTCCTTTTGATCATCGTGAAAAGAGCTGGATAAAATGAAATGAACAAGACCTGACAGAAACACAACAATCTGATTCCTCTTCTCTGCAGGACTCTGGATCCGGCCCAGCGAAGGCTCGGACAGGCTCGGACACGTCCGACACAATCTGGGACATCTGCGGTAACGCGGAAATTGTAAAAGACACTCGGTTTTTGTGCCAGGCTAATTTTTACGACTGTTATCAATCTCTGTGCTCATTTCACCATGATTTGTGTTCCGTCACACTTCTGGAAGCTTTCTGTGAGCAGCTGATACACGTCTGACCTGGAGAGGCAGCGGAGAATCCTCTGACAGCTTCTAAAGGGGAACTTTTATGCAAAATCCACTTTTTAAAGTTTTTTTTACTCAACTTTGGGTATGTACTTCTTAAAAAACAGTCCTAGGACCAAAAAAAATGCACCCAGGGGCATATTTACTTTAAGTAAATGTATATTTAATGTATATTAATGACAAGTTTTATACTTCCTACATTTTGTGATGTCACAAGCCGTACGACAACCCACCAGAACCTGCGTTCAGCCCCTCACCTAGCAACCCTCGGGTGAGGCTCCACCTCCTCAGTATAAAAAGCCGTCACGGTTGTTGTTGTGCAATGTGCAGCTCATTTCATAACAAGCCTCCAATAGGACAATGGGTAGAGTGTTGGACCAGAGAGTGGGAGACAAGAGTTTGAGACTGGCATGGACACATACAATTTAATTATTTATTTTCGTTCATTATGAACACGTTTTCTCAAGTACCTCTATTGTTTAGCTTATTAAAGC
>NW_013952469.1:470499-472869 GCF_001266775.1 Austrofundulus limnaeus
GCATTAAATTGAATGAACATGGTCTGGATAGCCCACAGACATACTATAAACATTTCTAGGACCCATAATTGGTCTCCTTTAAAGACAGCAGCAGGTTTCCACTCATTAATACCATCATATTTAGTTTATAATAATGATGAATGTTCATACTTTACTCTAGTCTGGTCTAGTCTAGTACCTCATGAACTAGATCCAAATTAAAGTCAGCAGCCAGCCTTGTTTGTTTTTGCTGAGCTCCCTTAGAAGTCGGACATCTTGACTTGGTCCAAATGATTACTCCCTGAGTTTCACTGCTTTCAGTCCAGGGCTTTGTGAGATATTTTGCTAACAGGCTAACAGGGCGGACATCAACATTTAATACTAAACATTCAAGCAAAAACCTGCAACATGCAGTGCTTGGAGTATCTGCTCACTTCTACTATTAAGACAAATTTGAGCAAACCAGGGATAAAAATCATATTTTCATTTTTCGTCATTTCCATGAATTTGCATTAATCAACTCTTTGGTTTTCCTCCATATCTGTCTGTGGTTTTATCATGTACAGTATAACCAAAGAAAAGTGTCAAAAAGGAACTTGTAACATTGTTTATTGACTTAAAATGTTGGACTGGTTGCATTTTTGGATACTGTATAAGGTTTCATCCTGACAGCAATAATATGTGTAATATTAAGTTGTTCACATTTGTTAAATATGGTGTTAACATAATGTTCTTTGTTTTATTTCATTATTTTTCTTTCTTTATTTTATTTCTTTATTTTTACTCCAAGAGTTATTTTCCTTTGACTCGACAAAGAGTCTGTGCTCAGGTAGCAGCAGGTTTTTGGGACACGTCCCGTGCTTTCAGCAGATGAGCTGGTGCCCGTCACCAGCAGTCACTGTGTGAGAGGCAGGAGACACCTGGGCAGGTCTCCAGTCCATCACAGGGACAAACAAGAAAAACACTGTTCATACACTCTTCTGCTCCATCCTCTTGGAATCAGTTGCAGTGATACTTGAATCAGTTGCAGTGATACTTGAACCTAAAGGTGCTGTTGTCACTAAATGTTTGTAAGGCTGTTCTTATTGATTTTGAGAAAGAATCATCTGTTTGTAAATGTTTTAACTGAGGAATCTTTTATTTAATCTATCTACGATGGTGCTAACTGTTTCTATTTTTGCTGTGAATGTTTTGTAACGTCTGTGTACTGCTGCCAGTCCTGGCCAGGATTCCCTTGCAAAAGAGATTCTCACTGGGATTTTCCGGGTGAAATAAAGGTTTAATAATAATAAAAACACTCATTCACACGTAGGGACAATTTAGTCCCTAGACAGAGACACGAATACTCTGGATTCCTCTGTGGGAAGAATCCAGTTTCCAGAGAAAACCCACCAGTGCATGAAAAGAACAAGTAAACTCCACAGAAAAAAGACACAAGTCTGGGAGGCGATCCTGTAACCTTCTCGTTGTGTATCGACGGATCTAACCACTGCCCCACCATGCCTCTTATTTTAACATTTTGTAACTTTAAGTCACCAACTGGTCTCCAACAGATCCAGACCAGCAAGACACTAGAGACTGACTGATGAATCAACCAGTATATAAAATAAGTAGCGTTCAGGATGTCTAACTATACTTATCAAGTAGGAAGGACGAGACGACTCCCTCTAAATAAGACAAACATGGTGAGAAGTGAAAATAATGAGTTTAGATTATGATTGAATTAAGAAACAAGAACCTCCCAAATGGTGCACCAACTAAATATAAAGGTTGTCTTTGCTTTAAAGGTGCAGTATGTAACTTTTCTAAAAATATATTTTTAAAAATTTACAAAACTAAACAGCCTACAGTATTTTTACAGTCTTTATTTTACAGTTAAAATATATGTTTTTCAATTAACGTCTAATGTTACAACTATTCATGGATCCCTTTCATAGAAAAGAGTTGTTTTAGTCAAACTTTGACAACACCCTGCACAGTCTGGTGAGATGACTGGATGTCACGCTCACAGTATGTGTTGGAAACGACTCTCAGCTACAAACACATCAAATCTTAGCTCCATATTTGTTAAATTGGCTGAATTATATTGAATTGTGTTCATTTTTCTTCTTTATTGATTCAGACAGAAAATGGTTCCTGTCTGATCTAAATGTACAACTCAATCAATCAATCAATCAATCATTCAATCAATCAATCAATCAATCAATCAATCAATCAATCAATCAATCAATCAATCAATCAATCAATCAATCAATCAAATAATTAATGAAATCAGGGAAACAGCTGAAGCCTTCAGGACCAGGATTGGACCTCTGATTCACACCGCACTCTTCTTTCTTCTATCTTTTAAATGTGGAACAAACACAAATAGAAACGTTAGAAAGTGAAAGT
>NW_013952469.1:476718-481362 GCF_001266775.1 Austrofundulus limnaeus
TTTCTGGACATTTATTGTTTGATTTCTTTGTATGTATGGATCACTTGGGTTGTTACCGACATCTGGTGAAAATTTCATGTCATTAGCACCTCTAGCAATATATTTACTGAGAAAAATGGTGACGTGTTCAATACTTATTTTACCCGCTGTATATGTCCTGATTTCTGAAGATCAGCTAAGAAAAACTTACCAGTTAACTTCTAGATAACACCTTAATGAAAACCACATATACTTCCTGTAGAGAAATTTGTATTTTCCAGAGCGTCCTACCTTTACATGTTTATATGGTTGTTTAAGATTTTATAAGTAATAAGTTATTAGAAGCAGCTTAAAATCACATTTTCCACATTTCCTGTCTATCTCTGTGTTGTAACAACAAACAAAGCATCCAGAAGGAAACAAAAGCACTAAAACAACAGTAGTTAAAGTGGACATCACTGCTCCAAGATGATGGTGATGTATGCACCCCGCCGCCTCCAGATAGGCTGCAGTTCTGCACATCTGGTTCAGGTTCAGACAAACAAATACCAGCTGAGTGATGCCATGAGCAGGTTCCAGCACGCGGAGCTGATGGGCCTGACACCAACAACACAACCGTCTGATTCAGCAGCATTAGGGCCTATTGTCAGGCAGCCGTGGGCCGGGTCTTCTCAACCTCTCATTATGTCAGTGGAAAACTCCAGCGTGTGAAGCAAACATCAGACACACCGGGTGTGATGACGGATTGATGGGTCGCCGCCGTCACATTACAACACGGATCAAATCACAGGACAGCATTGCTTCTTCCACTTATAGAAGGTTTTCGCCGCGGGGCGACTCCTGGAGCCTCATGAATATCTGAGATGTTGAATAATGAGCGTCTCTTTGTGTTTACATGTGTTTATCTGCTGCCGCCATGACAGGCAGGAGATCCAGTAAATGCCGGAGTCTCTGTTGCTGTCAGGAAAATATTTTGAAAACAACCGATAAACTGATTTACTATGTGAGATCTCAACCCAAGATGCTAATCAGTGTTAGAGAACACACATCGTATTACAGTGGCTGAGAATCATCCTCGAAACAAAGCCTGAGATCTGAGAGATAACAAAGATCTTTGTTTAAAACTCTGGAGTGTGACGTGATGGCTTTATTTTAAGAAAAGCTTCTTTCATTTCTTCATGGTATTTTCTCAGTATAAAACCTTTAAACCACTCTTCTAGTTATTTTTTATATACTTATCTGTTCACTCTTTCTTTCCTCTTTCTGGAAGTAATTAAAGAAAGGTAGGAAAATTTTATGTTTACCATCGATGAACGAAGAAATCTTTGTATTCAGGCCTGTTTAAAGCATTTTAACTGTATGAAAAACTAACAAATGCCTTTTTACTAAGTTAATCTTACAGATTTCTGCAGGTTTGTCCAAAAAACATCTGGGAAGCATTTTTTAAAAAAACAATTGTTTTCATTGTAAATACAACTTTAAATGCATATTGTCCATCGCTACTCGTGCCACAGTTTTACATTAAGAATATTTTCAATGGATATTTTGTATTAAAGAGCTCCATAAAACTACAACAGAGAATGTACCTGTGGTATTTTCTCAGACATGTGTTTGAGTACTGGTATGTGTTGATGACTGTCAGCACACACATCAAATTTAGCTCAGTACTTGTGGACATGTCTGCTTTAGTGTTATTGGCAGTTCTGTTAGTGATAAAACCGTTTTGGCCTTAGACTATTTGATGTAATACTGCAAGAAAAAAAAAACTCAACAAGTGGTTCTATGACATCATTATTTTCCAAAAGTTGTGTTTAGGTTGTCCACACAAAATCACAGCAGATGTGTTACAGCTTTTTCTCACTCTAAAACCTGGTTTCAAAGAATACCGGTTAAGACTTAACCGGTATTCCACTTAACCGTTAAGTGGTTCCCAACTTGGGGGTTTGCACACTGGGGGGGTGGGGGTTGTCTCATAATCTCTGCTCAGAGTTAGTGAAAATATCAATATGTTGATTGTATATAACAATCAGGGAAAAACAAGTCTATTTGAATAATTTAAACTCTGTATGACTCAGTTCCTCTTTGTTTCTTTTCAAAATAAAGGTTTGTACTCACTTTATTCTTTTATCTTTTGTCACTGTATTTTATTGTACAGAACTTTGTTCCTTTGGAGGTGTTTATATAAACATATTGTATTGGGTTTCAATGAGAAGCTTTATTCTCATGGATAAAAACCATTACATCCAAACTGGTGAATACATGAAAGTTTGTTTGGACCAAGGATGAGGTTTGGTTGCTCCTACATGTTGCAATGAGTGAGCAGCACAAACAGAAATCTGCTATTCACCATTGTTACTATTGTTCATCTGCGTGTGCAGAAAAACTATTGACTGCTGCCGTTGGTGATGCCAGGAGTTTCCAGAAACGTCAAGCCGGTTCGGATGTTATCAGTCCATTAAATGGACGTTATTAGCGGTTATCAGTCCCATAGACTGGCTTCAGACTGTCCCGACAGTGCCTCCTAGTGGGTTACCAGTGCCATATATGTTGGAATGCAACAATCTGCTACTGCTGGAGTCCGGTCTACTTTATCATAGCCCATGTCATTTTCTCTAAAATTAACCTTAGTGGTTTTATGCCTCATATTAACCAGATTGCATAAAAAACCTTAGTGGCTTTATGCCTCATACTAACCAGCTGACAGTCTGACGCCATTCTATGGGACTGAAAACAGCTAATAACGTCCATTTAATGGATGATAACATCCGAAGCGGGTGAAACGTCCACTTTGAGACTTGGACTCAACAAGCTTCTGTTGTCCTATGCATGAACGACTGAAACGCAGCTGAAATATTAGTTTCACTTAAAAACGCTGCTGTGTATACTGGGCCCAAAGCTTAAAATTTGCATCCTCTGCTTAAAGAAGAAAGAAATAGAAACCAACAATTATTACTTCTAAGAGCAGAGCTGGTCTTAACAGACCAGTTTCTAAACCGACCACCACTCTGCAGCTGGTTCCAATAAAATCACATATTGTTCAAACATGTCACAGACAAAAACATACTTGATGTTGTAGAAACTGATGTTTAATCAATTTTATAAACTCAGACATAACCGAGCAGAAAATCTATTGGTCTCTCTGGCAGCTTTTTTTTCAGTCTAGAATAAAACATGTTCATTAAAACAAGCAGCTTAATTAAAACGACTGTCGGTCAAAAACCTCTCCCAGTTAGAATTCTATTACACGTACGCTGTGATCGATCAGGCTGCAGATTCAATTTAAATGCAATCAGCATTGGGTGGGTTTTCTCAGATCAATGGTAATCTGATGATAATCCTGAGCCACAATGTGTCCATCTTTTATTCGTGGCGCTCCTGCTCCGACAGTGAGCTCCTGAGGGTGGGTGCCAGGCCGGGTGGGAATACTCCAAATCCCAGGTCTACACACTACATTACCCAGGAAAACGGCTTCACATGTCAGGTTTGAAAGCAGCTCTGTGAGGCTGAAGCACTTCCTGCGGGCTGGATCAATAGATTATAAAACACGTTTTACTGGGAGAAAAGTCTGACGAGTCACATTTAGTCTTTATTTAGAGGAACCAGGATTATATCTGTGCACAGGATTAATCACAGCAACCTGATTATTATTTGTCTCTTACTTTTCTGTCTTCATTTTGATTCGCTTCCTATTCATGACTTTACAAACCTCAGTCAGGAAAAGTCTGCTTTGACCTGCTTTAAAGTCCTGTGTTGCGTAAATTAAATTTGTGAAAAACAACAAACATTTCCTCATGAACAGGATTTTTACAGAAATCGCGAGAAGTGAGCTGTTCTTTTAGCTTTGCTACTCAAACCTCTGCCACAAAAGAAACATCCTTTAAAGTTTAAATGTGTCACAGAAAGGTGGACTGATCTGGCATTTAGATAAATATGATATGTTTTTACACAGCTGCAGTTAAAGTTTATTGATTTTTCTGTGCTTTTACTGCAGAATGTTCAACTTAGCACATGTGGTGATGTTACTCATTTGAGTCACCCTGGTGCTGTTTATTTTGCAGGGGTTAAACTAATATGAACGATTTGTTTTACACCAGAGACCCTTCCTGACACAACCTACACTGAAACCTGTGGCCTCAGGGTTACGAGACGCTGCACTCACCCAGCTGCCCAATGATTTATGCAAAAATCATTCTTTATGTCTTTAAAATTATTAAACAAAACAGACATCCAAATGTTTTTTACATTTCTTTGTGTCAGTGTCTCTCTGACACTCACGTAAGTCACAGGACTTGTGTTTTTTTTAATTCACTCATTTTTATTATTCATTCATTATTCATAGACTTCAGTTGTATCTGAGCTTAATAACACTGTAGAGACAGAAACATGTAGTTGTGATAACCAGAGACTTCTGCCACTTAAGATTGAGAAAAATTTTTTAATGAAACATGCAGCTTTCACACAGAGGCTGTTTGACTGAGGCTTGCTTTTTACTATGTGTTTCTGCCTAACCTGCTTGATTAAAGTAGGAGAGTTATTTTGTTGCAACCTCAGTAAATTCTGAGTGTTTGTTCATTTGTGTTTAAAATCTTTTTTTACAGTTTTCCGGGGAGAGGGCAGGGGGATTCACACACACACACACACACACACACACACACACACACACAC
>NW_013952469.1:483382-491844 GCF_001266775.1 Austrofundulus limnaeus
TCGTTTTCTTTTTTTTGTTCTTTACTTTGTTTTTCTCTCAAACTGCTTTGACACCTTCCACTGCCACATCTGCCTTTCTGTCCTTGACACACATGCACTATAGTGGTAACTGGGGTAGGCCGTGGACGTCACAAGACATACAGACAGGCTCTGGTATCATGGCTACCTGACAACAGAGCTCAAAGTGTGGGATCATTTTAAGAAAATGAAAGAGAAACCTGTGTAATATCTGCAGAGCAGAACTTGTCTTCCACAGCAATTATTTTTAGTTAGTATATAGCTAAAATCTAACGATGGTTTTATAATAACAGCTGCATTCTGGCACGATAAGCTGTATGTTTTATATTCAATTAACGTATGATCTGATTAGAAGACTAATCGAAAAAATAATCTGTGATTAATCGATTATAAAAATAATCGTTTGTGGCAGCCCTAGTTATAGCCTCCACATATGTGGATGCTAATGCTATGCAAGAGTTTGAGTGTTAGGAGGTTAAAATAAACATTTAAAATACTCCACTGATGAGCAGGAGCTAAAAGCTGTGTTAAAATAAGTCAAGTCTCACAGTTTCCAGTTTTCCATGCAGGAAGCAGAAGAAAGCCTGAAGGCAGAGATGTCCTGCGAGAACCGTTAAAAGCAGCAGATTGTCTCCGTCACACAGACAGCCGAACAGAACCTCTCATCATTACAACATTCATCATATCTCACTGCTCAAACTGGAGTTAGGAGGCATGTTGGAGCTGACAACCAACACTTAAACACGTCAGGCTTGCTCTGAGCTTCTAACCCTGTCCATTTCCAAACTGGAACATTTCCTAAAACACGTGGGTTTGCTGTGTGTTTCTGCTGTAAAGAAATAATAAAACCTCCTGAGTGCTTCAGTATGCAGCCTCCAAGAGTTTTTATAAGTTTACGACTGTGCTTATCGCTCGAAAGCCCATAATTACTGGAGGTCTACCTGCCATCTGCTGCAGACAGAAGGATAAACCTGTGAAGTGGTGCTATAGGCACATTATTCCAGTGAGACCATTGGGTTGTTCTTCTGGTGGACGGGAGGATACAAAAAAACAGAAAAGAGTTCACAAAGATAAAAGCTCTTTTGGCTGCAGCCACTGATGCGTCACCACATTTAGAGCTTCAACCTCTGTGACAAAGATCTTTTAAAACATCTGGTTTTCACCAAACAGGAATCAACTAAACGCCAACTTCCCATCCTCAAAATAAACATTTTAATTCAATTTCTGCAGACACATCAAAGCTCTGATAATGAGCATAAAGTTTTGGGACAGAAGTAATTACACAGGCCAGAGATGCTCCTAAAACAACCTGATGTCAGCTGTATAATCAGGTGAGTCAGGAGGAAAGAATGTGTAGAGTGGTGCCGCTCACGCTCTGAGGCATCCAAACACAAACACACGTTCAGTTTGGGGCTCGGTGTGTGTCACATGCTGCAACACAGCTCCTGTCACATCCTTCCATGTTCTAAAGACATGTTTGATTTGAAGCAGGATGTTTTTGCTTTTGTTCGGCTGCTATCTGTCAGCTGTTATCAGCCGATAACAGATTCTCACTTCTGCAAAATCAAAGTTAGTGTGGGTGAACTTGATTAGGGTTCTGTGAAAAGGTAAGGAACAATACGATCTTATTTGTAGATAACGATAGCTTTAACAGCTAACGGCTAACGGCTAATCTGACTGCCGCTAAAACCAAAGAGGATCATCCTGAAACAAAACCAACCTTAAAAATTTTTTAGAGGTTTTTGCAAACACTGTTTTACAAACTTTCATATCGTTGTCAGGTTGTTTAACAAATGCAAATAGCAGTAGCAGCTAGCTGTAGCGCAGCTGGTGCAGCATTAGGCAGATACATCAGAATATTTCTGCCACATGTCGCGTAAAATGTATGAGGGAATATTAAATGTTTTAGCCTCATGTCTGTGTGTGCAAGTGCCTGTTTAATGTGTTAGCAAAATTTCTCATGAACCATTGGATTTGATTTTAATGAGCTGAAAGGTAGGATGCACATCTAAGGAACACACCTAGATCAAAAATGGCCGCCACAGTTAACACATTTAGCAAGATTTCACAATATGAAGTGAATAATAATGCATATTTTTATTTACACAGTTTGACCAAAACAGATATAACTTTATTTTTAAATAAAAGGTTAGTTTAAAACTCAGTCTTTTACAGCAGCGAGTGATATGCATTTCTTCAACGCATGCTTGGTCTTTATTTGTACCTTTATATGACCTGCTATGAACTTTGAAAACTGGTGTTGGTTTAAGATGATAAACTTCAAATTGAATAGGTCCGTTCAGGTCTGAGCCGGTTACAGAGTGGATTACTGTCGTCTTCAAACAACTCCAGAGTTGAACTTTTCCTAGAAGTTCATGCAAATGTCATGACTTCTGCCTCGGAATATTTTATTCTGCAGAAATATTGTAACAATCTGGCCAGAATTGCTACAGCTTTCTGCTCTTACCATTTGTTCTTGCAAATAAAAGTAATGCAAAACTGACTATTTATAATATGTGTTTGTGCAAAAATCAGCAGCTAAAATATTCATCGTTCATAATAACAGCCTTTCCAAAGAACCACACTATCAGTCAGTGTGTGAGAGGCCAGGACATAGACCATTCACCCTGTCACTCACTGTTACATCCCCAGTGTGGATGTTTGTTTGTTTTTTTCATTGAAGTAATGCTTTGTGTCTTATTTTAGGCTCCGCCTCCTCTCCTGTGTCTCTCCTGTGATAGGGTGCCGCTCCTTTGGTCTCAAGCCAATTAGCTGGGCCCTATTTAATGGCTGTGAAGCTGGACTTCTGCGCCTAGGGGCCACTTGACTGCCATACACCAATGATTGTTGTCAGCTAAGGGTTCTTTATTTTACAAACTAATGTAAACTTGGTCAGACTGATTTTGTAGGGGAGAGCTGCCTTTTGTTTAACCTTAGTTTTCTCTTGTTTATGTGCTTGTTAGGTAAGGTTATTTTAGGTTTGTATATTTTATTGTCACTGGGGTTAGGTAAGTTTCAAATTTATTTTTATTTCAGGGTTGTCTTGTTTGTGATTTTGGCCTGAGCTCTCCCTGAAGTCTTTGAATCAGTCTTTATAGAAAAGAAACTTAAAACATGGCAGAAAATAAACATCTTAAATGCCATTTTGACTCCTTCATTGTCTAGATTTATGTTAGTCCCTTTAAACTCCTAGACCAAGCCAAGGGGATGTAACACTCACATATTTAGAGTTACTCATTTTTAAATGCAAAATGTTACACTTGTTTTAATTAGAGGGGGATCAAACAGCAGGCGAACCAGTCCAGTAACTGCAGCACTCGTCTGGAATGAGTCATACAGATGTACTTTCTGACTGCCTCAGCCAACTGCTCCACAAAACTCTCCATGTTTTGCACACACGACAGTCGGCTCCTGAAAGCGGAGCAGTTGAGGTAAAATAAAACTACTGCTGTGTGAACTTCTGACCAACAGAACGCGTGTTGAGAAATGGTGGACGAAGCAACAAGAACAAAATAATGAGATTTTCATCACGACTTCATTAACGAGCCTACATCTCTGCTTCAGATGGAGCATAAAACCATCTTGTCCCTGAGATGTCCTCCTGTGCTCTCACAGCAGACACATCTCTCTCATCAGGATGTAGCTCCGCTAAAAGAAAACACACTGCCCTCATCGTGGTCGTCACATCTGCACTGAGGTGTTTCCACTACCTTGACTGTCCTGCTTTCAAATCTCATCAACTAAGCCACGGATCTGCTGTCAGCATGCTCCACCAAAACCCAGATACAGTGGGGGGTTTACACACTGCCCAGCCCAGTCTGGCCCTACTTGTTTCACAATGTGCGGAGAGCCACCTTGAAGTGGGTGTGAATCTCTTACTGGAAAAGTGCAAATTTGAATAGTGACATCATTTGGTTTGCGACTCAACAATGGACACCGCCATTGAGCTCCTGACTGTTTTGATTAGGTTCATGCCAGTAAATTAGATTGCAGTGCAAGAATGGATATGTAAACATAAAGTTAGATGATGAATGGAGATGTGAAATACAGCGAAGAGGTTCCAAAGGCTGTACCGGGCCTAGGACTGTGCGGTATGACCTCAAATTCACATCACGGTATAAACTGAATCCCTTCACGGTAACGGTATATATCACGGTAGAAAACTATCATAAAAAGTAAAGATAATGTAATTTTTAGAGCTTTTTTTGCAGAAAACTAATCTTCATCAAACCCAGCATTTTTGCTTTAATATCAACCTGCCATACAATGAGCTTCTGCCTGCTGAACTTATCAGCTGCTGCTCTGCTGCGCGCTCATCTTCATCGCTGCGCGCTCATCTTCATCGCTGCGCGCTCATCTTCATCATCAGAGCAGAAGCCGACTTTACATTAGCAAGATGGATTTATGACTGAACGAACGTCCATGTCTTTTTTATCATCTCTGTGGGTAACAATACATAAAAACAAGTTTTTTCTCCGACAACTTGGGTGTGAAAAAACTGTTGTTATTAAAGCTTCACTCTGAGCGACGTGGAGGGAGGGAAGAAGGAAATTATCCCAACATAACTTTTCTACAGCGGAAGGGGTGAATTTTGAGGATTTATTCTGTTTACACGTTTTAAAACGCTATAATTTCTTCATTTTATTTCGAACTCCTCCTGCTCAGTTGTCTCTGCACTTGCAGCCCTGTTGACCCAGGTGCGATGACGTAATGACAACAGGACGGTAGAGGGTAAATTCCTACCGTAGGCCAACTTCATACTGTTTCTACTGTATACTGCATACACCACGTAGCCCTAACCTGGCCATACAGGAACAACAAGCGGCTAGAGCGAGACAACATCGACCGGTAAGCTATTAGCTAGCATTATAGGCTTGTTGTCATATCAGGGGTAGACATAACCATTGTTTAGGTTGTCCGAGACAACCTATTTTCATTTCGGACAACCAGATCCTGTCTCCTGGTTGTCCCGTGGACAACCAAGAATAAAAGACCTTGACTAAAGTTCTCTGCTGTGGGTGTCCGTTATTTGTAAAAATGAAATGGAGAAAAAAAAGTTGGTAAAGCCGAACAGAACATTAAACTAACTTTTAATAAGGTTATGTACACAGTATACTCCTATTTACTGTATTTATTTGTGTACAATAATATCTCATGTATAATACAACCCCCACTTTTTTGAGCTTAAAAAGCATAAAAAATTGAATCTGTCAAACTACCTCCAATTTCATACAGACTTCAAGATTTTTCAGCCTTTGCAGTGTTTATACATATCAGTAAAATGATCATTGGACTGTTCATTTTATTTTAACAACATATGTACTAAAAGGTATTTTGACAACAAATCAGCTGTAGCAGCATCATATGAATTCTGGCATTTTACACATAGTCCACCAGGAGGCGCCAACACAAAAGTCAGAGACTTCACATGAGATTTGGGCCATCTTCAAGCAGATACAAGCAGATTACTTCCTACTCGCGAGCGCCCCCTCTGGTGGGGAAACTTTTTTCAGGAATACAAACTTTTCCGAACACCGGTAGACGGCAGCCATTACAGACGGACAAGTGTTTGTTGTTGTTCCAGGAGCGGCCCGGTCACACGCTAATGTCATTAGTTCGTTATCATTACTAAGCTGCAGGAATGCTTTTCCCCCCTTTTTTCACATCATGTCACCTGCTTAGATCTGTTACTATCTTGCTCTGAGGCACGGAGACGTGTCACAGCCGATGAGCTCGTTTCAACTGCTTTTTACAACGCGGTCTCATTTCCGTACTCAATAATTTTGCCGATATTTAAGTTAAAATACATAAGTAAAAATATTTATCCATGTATAATACTACCCCCCAACTTTACGGATGATTTTATGGATTAAATTTTACGTATTATACACGAATAAATACGGTAAGTGAAAATGTTTGACCTAAGAGCAGAAAGAAGTTTATGAATGTTGGGTAACCTCTAGATTTTATTAGCAACATTTTTGCTGCTTTACTCCCTGAGCCTTAAATACTCTATTTCAAAGAAGAGAATGAGGAAGTTTTATTCACGCAGATCCTGTCAACCTGGCTGACTGAGAACAATTATATATAATAAACTTTGTCTACAGAACAATATACTTGTTAAATTACATTTTTCTTGAGATTCTTTTGGACAACCAAAATGTTTTGTGGACAACCAGGTTTTGTCAACAGTTTGTCCGCTGGACAACATGAAAAATATCCTTGTGTCTACCCCTGTACATGATACGGTAATGAAAATAGTTGCTATTTAGTAGATATATATTATTTTTAATGACTTGCCAGACTCGTCTGCAAAGAAACCAATCAAATGATCAGCAGTACTTGACGTAAAACTGGGCCGATAAGCCCGGCCCAATTGGAACCTCACCTGGCCAGGTTCCAAAACTCAGGCTGGATCTGGCCCTAAAAGGCAAATGCAAAAATGAGAAACCCAGGTCAGAAACTGGGCCGGGGTGGGCCGTGCAGTGTGTAAACCCCTTGTCAGAAAAATAAACCATCATCATATCACCATGAAGGGTTTGTGCATGACCAAACCACTGTGGACACATCAAGGTGAAGCCCACTGCGACCACCCACCTTCTGGTTGATTTTCTTACATCATGGCAGGACCATCTTCCAGAGTGAAGTGGGCCTGATGGTTCTCTTCATCAAAGATTTAGAAACCTGATTTATGAGACCAGAACAGGGTCCAATCCTGTCAACTCTGACAGAGGATCCTGCTTCTGGACAGGATTAATTTAAAGCGGTTTTGTTGCTCAGTGAAAGTGAGAGTGAATTGTGAACATAAGTCTTTTCTGCAGAACTGTGTTCATACTGTCTTATTACCTGTGATGAAGGATGAAGGACTTCCTTTTTCTTGACCTGTTTGCTGACAAACTAAAAACCATATGCCCATCTTTGTTCCTAAAAGAGTCATTTTTTTGGTGAATAATGCTTTAATTTTCATGTTTTCCCTTCAGTACTAAGCCAACATTACTCCTTCAGCCAACTGTCTCTGGAATGAGTTGCAAATCTGACATGCGAGAAAAGATGATTGTTCCAGAATGCAATGAAGCTGACAAGACGAAGCACGTCACACGTCTGGTTTAAACTGCGTGCTATGAAACTTTCCATCTTCCTCTGGTTTTCGATTGTAGCATCAACCCACACAAGCGGTTCCAAGGTGCTGCCACAGGTGCTGCGACAGGTGGAGGTTGGGCGTAGCGGGAACGAAGCCTCGCCAACGTGGCCGGCTGCCACGGCGAGCCCAGAGGATCATCTTCCGCCCAGCTGCTGATGGCCTGTTGTCCCAGAGCCATTCATCACGGCTCGCTGAGAGTCAGATATGCACTGTCGCCCCACCTCCGACCTCCACCCACCCAAACTCCCACCATTCCTCACTGTCATCTCCGCTGCTGATGGCTGTCAGATCGGCGCTGATAGACCCGTATATGCTCCACATCGTGTGACAGCAAGTACAACCAAACGTTCCCCATCATGCACACAAATAATAGTAACACAAATTTTAATTAAATGAAAAAAAATAGACTATAAATGACCTCGTGTTCATTGGAAGAGAGTTATTTACAGAACTCAGTCATGTTTCAGCTAGCTGTCATGATTTCACATGATGCAACAACTAATTAGCTCTTTGAATAAAAGTAAACCACCTGGAATTTTACAGATAATCTGTGTTACAGATAAAACGATGAAAACTAACTTTTAATGCAAAAATCTGGCCTCCGTGGTATTGTTCTGACAGGAGTTTCCTCAGGTGTGTGTGTCAGTGTGCGTGTGTGTGTGTGGTTTATGACTCTGACATTACTCCTGTGTATACTTGCCCTGACACAACCTATTGACTGTAATACACGGAGGAGGCTGTGGTAATCCTGTGCCCTGAATTTCCCTGACTGATGCTCAGGTTAAGTAAAGATGGGGGATGCTCAGGCAGGGTGGTCTGCACTTAACTTTGTACCATTATTGATCAGCTGATTGAACTGATTGATGGGGCCATTATGGATGGATTAGAGGACAGAGGAGAGGCAGGAAAGCCCAGCAGAGGAACAGCTGTTTTACTTGGGATTTTACCACAGTATCTACAAAGGTAGCATGCTGAATTTAGGTCAACATATTTGGGAGGAGTTCAACTAAACCAAAGGATCAAATTTACTCAACAACCGTATAAGATATTTTGCGTAAGATAGCAATCTACAATCAGGGTGTTTTTAAAAGGGATCCATGATTAGTTGTAACATTAAACTTTATTTGATAAACATTTATTTTAACTGTAAAATAAAGACTGTAAAAATACTGTAGGCTGTTTAGTTTTGTAAATTTTTAAAAATATATTTTAACACGGACGAAGCCATTTTATTTACACACAAAGCATTCTGGGTAAATGATGTCGTGGATAGGTCCTCGGTGTGAGCGAGCTATGTCCACCC
>NW_013952469.1:492688-507251 GCF_001266775.1 Austrofundulus limnaeus
CACACACACACACACACACACACACACACACACACACACACACACACACACACTCCTTTGTGCCACTTCCTGAAACAGAGGGCACTTGGAGTGAGGAAGTCCTGGTAGCCCAGCGTGGACTCGGACTGAACTGGTCCGGGTCAGCTCAGGAGCAGAGCCACAGAACCTGAAGGGTTTAGGCGGTGTCCCAGAGACACTCAGGCCTAATTAGGTTTCTCTCTCTTCCTTTTCCCCAATTTTAACAATTAAATGATTCTTCTATCTGTACTGTGAGGCTGTCTGACTCTGAGTTCCTGCTGGTCGACACTTTGATGTAACACCAGGGAGCCGTCAGCCTGTCACTGTGTTCACTGATGGACAGAAGGCCACCTCAGAGACCAAGGATGTAACTTTAGGTCTACCATTGGGGGGGGGGGGGGTGTATGCTCTCTGACTATTTATTTATTGAGTTGTTTACTTTTGTAAAACCATTCAAGATATCCATCCATCCATTTTCTGTACACGCTTCTTCCTTTTCAGGGTTGCGTGGGTCACTGGTGCCCATATCCAGCAGTCACAGTGTGAGGGGCGGGGCTACACCCTGGACAGGTCGCAAGTCCATCACAGGGTCCATTCAAGATATTTAGGGGTTAAAACACATTGTAATGCTTTTGTTGTGATTTACTTAACTTTCCAGGTTTTATTTTGTATTTACTCTGCACCTTTTCTGTTTCATGTCAGTTCAACAACTAAGAAAAGGCTTACCCCCCCCCCCCATTTTTTCCATAAGTAACAAATATTTGACATTCTTAGGATGTATTATATGACATACTGTACCTACATTTTAAAATTTCCCAAAGTATGTATTTACCTGGTGCACTACAATTTGTCTAGGAAAAACTACAACACAGTCCAGCCATAATGTGACAAAGGCAGACTAAAACCCTGCATGTTATTTTCAACAGTTGTGCTTAAATGTACATACAGTATATGGTATGACATTGTAAATTTTGAAATCAGGTCAAAGTTAACTAAAAACAAGTAGAGTTGCAGCTGTGAATTTAACCAGTTAATTTTTATTGTTACAGCATATGATGTTTTATTGAGGGGTGGGGGGGGGGGGTATATCAACTAGATCAAATTATTGTGGGGGTCATAACCCCCCTAACCCCCCCCCCTGCAAATTATGCCTATGCCAGAGACCTGCTGAGGAACTGCGTTCACTTATACTGATGTTAATTTATAAACAGTAAAATAAAGATGGTTATAAAGCCAAACATCCATAGACTATACATACATATCACCTATACCACCTGCAGAGTTTAATCTTATAATGTTGAGAATGGAGAGTGTATCACATTCCATTTATATTTTAAAAAGTATACGTAATATGTGCAGATGTTGTTGGTCTCTGTTGTTGCTATGTGTCTTTGGCTGATGTCTATTGTAGATGTTGTATGCATATGTAGATGATGCATTTTGTCCATTTGTTTATGTTGCACATGCCGATGTTGCACGAGTGTTTGATGCATATGTAGATGATGCACATGTAGGTGTTACATGTCTATGTTGCACATGCAAGATATGTAAGAATAATAATCTTGTTTTCAGAATATGTAAGATTATTTGTCTTGTTAGTCTGAAAATTTGACTCAAATTAAGTCTAAAATTTCTGCAAATGGAGTAAGAAAAATTAACTTGGTAAGATTCTAGAAATCAGAAAAAAATTGAGTCAAATCAAGTATTTCAACAATCTTACCAAGTAAATTTCTTACTCCATTGGCAGAAATGTTTGACTTAATTTGAGTCAAATTTTCAGACTAACAAGACAAATAATCTTACACATTCTGAAAACAAGATTATTATTCTTGCACAATCAGTTCTTGTTTAGTAAATCAGTCTCAAAACAGGATCAAAAAGACTTTTTGGCTGATATAAGTTTTTAAAACTTGGTTAGGTGGACATGTTTTTGCAGTGTTTAGGGTCCGGAGGGACTTAAAGTGCTCTATAAGTTCAAACCATTTACCATTTGTTGTTGTGGTGGTGAGGTGTTTGAATTCATTTGATTCCAGTTGCAGATGTTTATCTAATAACTGCCTGTAGAGAGTGTCATTCAAATCCATGCACTGGTTCAGGAGATATTTTACTAACAAACACAGAACCAAAAGAAAAAAACGCTGTCGTCCATCTTCAGGTGATAATAAGAGGTCAGAATAGTTCATGGCAGAACCTGAACAGAACCTTTAGCTTCATATTTTCCAAAAATAAAAACATAATTCAACCCAAAAATAAATTCAGGCGTTCTGTAACAGAACGATGAATCAGCTTTTTACAACCTGAGGTGAGCCTGAAGTTTTATCACTGGACTGGGTTTTGCTGAGCCTCAGGGCCTTTCTAATGTATTTGTTAAAGGAGCATGGCACAGACAGGTTCTGTGTGTGTGTGTGTGTGTGTGTGTGTGTGTGTGTGTGTGTGTGTGTGTGTGTGTGTTTTCACTCGATGGGTGTGGCTCCGTGTGGCGGTAAGCTCAGTTTTGGCTCAGGCTCTCCTCTTGCCGTGGAAACCTCAAAGCATGACACGAGCTCCAGGAATGATTTGCATCTGAAACCACAGCAACCAGAAGACACGAGCTGGTCCTGCTGGGAGTTTCCTCCTCAGCTCATCGGCTTTCATCTCCTCTGTCATGGAGATCAAGGTGAAACTTGGACTGTGTGCAAATTTGTAACTGATTATTAAAACTACAAGGTCTAATTAGCAAAAGCGTTGTTACAAGTTGAAACACGCCGGAATGAGCTCCTACTCTAACATGACAGTTTGCGTACTCTTAACATACAGTGACAGTCCTCAGTTCAAAGTGTCAACAAATAAGAAAACTGTGAACCATCACCAAAACCTCTCATCTGCTGTTTAAAGTATAAAAACTTGTCTTTTTGTATAAAAGTGCAAATAGAAATAAATCTGCTGTTTTCTGTGTTTTGAGGCCATGTCCATGAGAATGCAGTTTTTGTTTTCAAAACATCCCTTTTCCTCATAAATATGACGTCATTTCCAGAAACATTTTCATCTACATGGAAACACAAAAATCTGTAGTAGCCATGTCAGGACAGTGTGTGGCGCTGCAGCACTGTAGAGATGATAAAGAAACGATGAAGAAGAGGAGGGGCGATACTGGGAATTTTGGTATTGATCCGATACCAAGTAAATACTGTGCTAGAAACGCTTATTGCGATACCAATTCCGATACTGGGGGGCGGGGCTGTCGGCCGCCTGCTGCAAAGCACGCAGGAGGACGGGAGGATTGAGGAAATGCAGAACTTATATTTTTAAAATGTTTTACTTCAAATTTGACAGATACGGAAGCAGAACATAAAGAAACTGTTACAAAAATACATAAGTAACAAATATGTAACATGAATATAAACAAAATATCACAAAGGGGTCTGGTTATGAGATATTAAATTTAAAAAAATGCTCTTGTTTTTCCAAGTTTCTGATTATTTAAAGTGAGTTTTTCAATAGAGGCGGTGTATATTTTTAAATCAGACTCTGTAAAATGATTCCATGAGGGGCTTTTTTCACTCCATTTCACCTTGTGGGTATAATATTTTGCCAAAATTACAATAAGAGTAATTAAATATATTTCATCTGTTGAAAAGTTTGAATTGTTGAAAATGAGCAAAATTTGCAATTTTGATAAAACAATGTTTTTTCTAATTTTTGCTGTAAGGAAACATTGTACATCTAACCAAAATAAAACAACATGAGGACAAACAAGTGTTCAATACTTTCACCTTCATTTAAACAAAAAGAGCAGTTGTTACTGACACTAGGAAAGAAACGACAAATATTATCTTTAACTGGATAAAATCTGTGTACAATTTAGAATAAGAATTCTTTGATCTTATTATTAAGTATAAATTTGTGAGGTAATAAAAAAATTCCTTTCCATATTTTTTTTACTTAAATAATCCCATCTATGTTTACATGTGGGGACAGATAAAGCATCTAACTGATGTCCTGATGCATCTCAGTAATCCAGGTAAAAAATCAAAAAGAAAAAAATAGTATAGGTCTTCTGGACGGGTTCTTCTCTAATGAAACGTTTCGTCTCTCCTCCAAGAGACTTCTTCAGTCTGAGAGTTTCAGGCAAAATTCAGGCTTTTAAGCCCTGCCTCCATGTGACTGATACTCACATCACATGGCTATCTTTGACGCCTAATTAACACCTATTGTTAACAGGGGGTGGAGTGATACTGGCAATAGCAGCGCTGTAAGAGGGGGACAACTGAAAACGGAGGCCTCCACCTCTGTTTAATGATGGACGGTCTTTCTTTACAAAAATGGCTTCTTTTACTCCTCTCTCAAACCAACGTTCCTCTCTATCAAGAATGAGAACATCCTCATCTCTGAAAGAGTGACCGCTGGCCTGTAAATGAGTGAAAACTGCAGAGTTCATCTAACTGATCTCTGATAAATCCGTTTGTAAATTTCTTATGCATTATACTGGTTCCTTCAACAGAAACTGAATCATGAAAGTACAATTCATCAAGATGTATGTTTTGTGCTAAAGAAATGCAGAATTTATTACCAGTCTCATAGCAGCCTAACAGGTTTGAAGATGGTCATTTGATGTTATTGTTTTTTTTAACGTCCTACAGGCTCTGACATGTTAAATAAATTTGAAACTGAGGTTTTGAAAAAATCCATTAAACTTGAAAAAATCAGTGAGATTTCTCTGTACATCCATCTACCTGTAAAATGATGGAAAGTCTGTGTAAATTATGGACAATCTGTAAAACTTGACATGTATGAATTCTCCTTGAATAATTATGCTGTAAATCCATGGGTTATCTAAAATGAGTTGAATACAGTATGTCACAGTTTGACTGTGAACAAAACTGGTGTTGACATGCAAAAGTGAACCATTAGCCGATCGTTAGTGCCCTGATTATCACCTATAGTTGAAAGAGTCACTCTTGCAATAACACTATTGTAAGAGGGAGACACATTGACAAGGAGGAGACCCCCAGTGCTAAATGGCAGACAGCTTCTCTTCACAAATTTAACTTTCTTTATTTCTCTCTCACCACTGCTGCTCTGACTCTGAAGCCTCTCCCACCTTAGTCATGTAGGTGGCTGTATTTGTTTCTAGTTTGCTAACTTTTAAAACAATGCATTTAGCTGTTAAATAATTAAAGCCATTATCACGTGTGGACTAGGTCCAAACTGTGCTCAGCAGCCGATAATTTTATAAAACTAAAATGTTTTAACAACAGTTTTAGAAATTGACATCATACATTGGCTTTCTAAAAGATAAAAATCATAAATGTTTGTGGGTTTCACAAATAACTTTGCCCACTTGGATATTATTTATTTATTTATTTATTTATTTATTTATTTATTGAATTAAGGTCTAAAATACAATAACAGTATATTCAAATGAAAAAAAAAGTTTACATTCACACAGTTGCTGGAAAAAGAAAATGATACCACATTAGATTATAATAATGTTATTTTTGGGTGTTAAAATAAAAATGAGTTAAAAATGACCATGTGGAACTCTGAGGGTCGATGCCTGTGAGCTAACTGCTGCTCTGCTAGCTTAATAACTTTACTAATTCCTCAACATTACATCCTTAGATTTTGTACAGCGCCCTGAGTAGAGCAACTTGTTTGTTGTTTCCACCATCGGCCTGCAGAATTTGCAGACATCATCTGACAGCCCGGACCTTGAATGGGCCAGTCAGGTACTAAATTCCCGGGCCACTTTTTTTTTTGCCCCAGTCCGCCCCTGGCAGTCAGGCAGGCAGATAGATAAGAGCAGGGTTCAGGAGCAGCTCAGTCCTACAGGTTCTCCTCCTTCCAGACTTGTGTGGACCTGATTATGGTTTCCTGTCATTTACTTTTGTTTGTTTTCATCAAGATAAATTCAAAAATTGTTCAACTTTATAAAACTTTTTAACCAAAGCTTTTTCTGATATTCTTTACAAAGTTTTGACTTAAACATATATTTACTTAGTTTTTATTTTTTTTAACCATTGTTGTTCACAATGGTGCACGGCCACAGCAGAGAATAATTGTGAGATCCACAATAAATTCAAAGACATGACATCATAGCATCGGTGAGGTGTCCCACATTGTCCATCACTAGCATCCTTTTTGTCTCACAGTCAGTTTTTCAGGAGGGAAGACACTCCAGACGTTAAACACAAGAAAATTAAAGTGAGGCTGGATGGTACAAAAACAAAACCTGACTCCTGTCTGTGGACTGATGAGCATGTTTCAGTTCAAATCAGGATGCTTTCAGGCAGAGGATCCAACAAAGAACATTGTTTTCTTTAAAATGCTTAAAGAGTTTAGAAGAAATTATATATTGAATAAAGAATAGAGGTCGTACGTTAGGTGGGAGTTGGATCTGTGACATCATAGTTTTCAGAGGGTGTGTCTCAGAGGAATGTGGTGATGTTTCAAAGATTTTCTCACTCTGAAACCTCGTTTAAAAACTATAGACTGAAATGATAAAAAATAAAAACCTTGGGTTTTCACAGAATCCTGTTCAGGTGTGGACCGTCTCCAGATTTAAAGAGGGGTGTGGACTGGACTTTGTTTTGGCTCAGATTCATGCCCTGCTGGGAGGACAACAAAAACAACAATGACTAGGAGGGAAACGTGAAGAAGCTCAGCGTGAACCTCACCTGGGTTCACGTCCACATGGTGAAACCTACCAAAGCGTGACACAAGTTCCTGAAACATTCACATTTAAAAATCGCAGGAACTTATTTCTGTTCTGTTTGTTTGTTTTTCTCCACAGATTATCCTCTATCTGCTCTGTGGTGGAGATAAGAGACACACACAAACACACACCTCTATCCTTGTGGGGACTTTCCATCGACTTCCATTCTTTTTTTTTTTTTTTGTTGGAAACTTTATATCCTAACCCTGACCACAAACCCTAAGGCTAACCTCACAGGTACCTACCTGACCCTAAAACTAACTTAAACTCAATTCACACCTTGGTCCTAAACCCAACCCCCCAACCCACCAATGGCATTTAAACCAAATGGGGACTCGACTCAGGTCCCCAAATGCACCAGTTGTCCCCAAAGGTAGGCATTTTGTCTTAAAATTGCCCCCAAATGTCACCAGAAACAACCCCCCCCCCTCCACACACACACACAAATACAGACTTTACACTGAATGACGAAAAGGTCAGACCTAGACATGAAAACTGAACATTTTGCAGAACATTAAACATTTTTCTGTTTCAGACACAAAAACAAACATCAGAACGTCTCTTAAAGCACAAACCTTTCAAACGACCACAACTCTGAACCCACTAACACATCCACCTCATGTACAAACGTGTGTGATTATTGAAAAAACAGCAAACAGATAAAAGCATTGCGTTGAGCAGAGACTGGGTCTTCTGTTGCACAAACAGAAATCCTGTCCTGCTGACGAAAATGTAAAGAACATTAAATCAAGTGAAGGGGATGAAACAGAGACTATAACTTGTTTTTTTCTTTTTTTACAGGTACTAATGTGTTGGATGGCGCAGATATGTTCTACTTACTGTAAGATGCAGCTGAGTTTACAGTCAACATGACATTTTGTTCAAATTTCATCTTGATTTACTTGATTTTATAGAAATAAGTAAATAAATAATTGCATCAGTCTTGTGTTGGTCCTGTAGTGCTGCTGCATTTTTCACATTAATCATAAAAGCTCAAGGCGTGATAAACTCATAAAATCTGCTGAAAGTGGTTTAAGTTTAAAAGGTGTGTAAATAAAAAGGGAACAAAGAATCAATTAACAAATCATTTGATACGGCAACAAAACTGGTTTTCTAAATCAGTGTCTAATTTTGTGAAAAGATCACGAAATTTCAAATTTGTGTCGAAGCATTTGTTAAAAAACATTAAAATAATTATGGGACAAATAGTGTATAAGCAGGACTATTAGGCAAAAATTTATGATCAACATGTTTTTATTAACACACAAAGCCTGGCCCTGGCAAAGTCTGATCATTTTATTTTAAAGTAAACCCTGATATAAAACTAGTGCTTAAAAAATTTAATGTTTTTGTCCATTTTTTAAAATAAATGTAAATATGATACTGGTTCTCTTAATATATATCTTTTCTTTCTTCTTTTTTTTTCTTTATTGTTTATGTGCTTGGGGACAAGTATGGAGTATAAACAAATCCAGAACACTAAAACATTTATGGTTTTAGCTAGTTTGCAATGCACGTCCCAGATGGGCCTTTAAAAATATAAAACAGTAGATAGTAAAATAACATAGTTTTCTACAGTAGTTTAATGTATCAAAAATACAGCTCATAATTCTAAAAATGGTTATAATTAGTAGCTGAAATAACTGAAATTAGCACAAAAAGGTTTATTTTGTTGAAAGAAAATTAGCTGAAAACACAGGAAGCAGCTGAAATGAGAAAAAGCAGCATGAAGAATCATAAAAAATGGAATTAGAATAGCCAAAATGGTCAGAATGACAGCTAAAGAAGCAGAAAAGGCTGAAATCAGTAAAACAGAAGCTGAAATCAGCACAAAGAAATAAAAAAGCAGAACCAAAACAAAAGGTAAAAAGATGTTAAAGACAGCTCTATTTGTTTTCAATAAGAAAAAATAATGGCAGAAAAAACTAAATAGCTCAAAAAGTACAGGCTGCTGAAGTACAGCTGGAATGTCAAGAAGGAGCTGAATGTTTTTGATGTTTAAATGATTAAAACGGCACAAAAACTGTGGAACAAGCTGTGAGCTGACAAACATACAGAAAAAACAGATGTTCATAGTGTGAATGTTTATTATTGAAATTATGAAATCGAACAGGTCGACTCACCAACAACAACCACTGAAAGGTTTTAGGGCTGATCAAATCTCAAAACTTGGTCAATCAATCAATGATCCAGTCATGTCTGCAGATACTGATTAAAGCAGACAGGATGGGATTTTAAGCTGTGATGTTTGAGGCTTGAACTGGCGCCACCTGCTGCTCTATCAGGTGAACAGCATGCTGATGAAGAACGCATCACCTTCATCATCACTACGTTGGGTCCAGACTCAGACGTGTTGGACCTGAGAGCAGCAGACTGGTTCAAACAGGAGGAGGTCCAGCTGGCCCTCCTGGCTGCAGCTCAGTAACTCCTCATCACGTCTGCTTCCACAGACGTTTTCCTAACATATCGCTGAATATCACAGAGTCTTTATTATATTCCCATAAGTCATTCTTCCTGATGCTTGTATTATTTGATGCCTCAGCTGAACTTTCTCCTCATCTGTTAGTTTTATGGTGGCCTGACGAGTCATCAGATTACACAGACTGAGAATCCAGATGTCAGTGTGACTGCGGCTCTCATCTTCCATTACCTGTTGCGTCGCCACAAGAACTGCTGCTGGAGAAGGAAATCAAAAGATTACAATCACAGGAAGCTGCAGCAGACAGGCACAGAAAGAGTCCGTCAATAAGTCGTGTGCTGCATCAGGATCTGACAATCTGTCCTGGACGCAGACGTGGCTCGCCTCGTATGAAGACTGCAGATAATCACCATGAGTATAAACATGATAAAGGAGTGATGAGTTCAGCCTGGGGGGATGGCACGGACCGCTCCTTTAAAATTAACACCTTGTTCTTTGTTTCTTTTCTTAAAGCTGAGAGGCAGTTTGTCAAATGAAACATTGAACAAATATGGAAACTGCAAAGCTTGTTTGCTGATAACTGAAACGTCTTGAAGCGATCTCATTGGGGCTCAGAGAATGTGTTGTAGTACTTGAAACCGGCTCTTAAGACTGGTCTCAAGACCACTTTTTGATGGTCTTGGTCTCGTCTCGGACTCAACAGCATTTGTACTCGGTCTCGGACATTGAAGACTCTGAATTTTATTCCAAGACCAGTCAAGACCACAACTGTGGAAATATCACTAAATAACCAGATTATTGTCCAATTTATTAGTTAACATTCTTGCTTTCATTGCATTTAAAATGTAGCTGCTGATTCAAATCCAAACTGGATTTTGTTATTTACTGCATGTATTTTTGTTACTGGCTGTCACCCATCCCCACTGTCTTCACTCGCATTCACTCCCAGAAAATGAGCAGTGGTTCTCTAGGAGAGGTAAAGCATGTCTTCAAAATTTTAAGTAAAAAATTGGCTACATTGTTCATAAATAATATCACTGTAAAACAACAACAACCAGGAGAAAGGATACAGCAACTTGTAAAATCTGCAGTACTTCACTTTCAGAGACGATGGGACAACTTTAAACTTTTATCGTCACTAACATTAACAATCTGCCTCTGTTTGGGAGCAGAGGAAAGGGGGGGGGAGTATTTAGTCAGCCACCAATTGTTCAAGTTCTCCCACTTAAGATGAGAGACCTGTAGGGGGACACGTCAGGCCCTGCAGGATCTGAGTCCCTGGTGGCGTAGTGTTACTGATGGTAGCCTTCGTTACGTCAGTCCGAGCCTTCTGCAGGTCATTCACCAGGTCCCACAGTTGATTTCTTCACACCAAGCTGCTTTAATATTGCTGACTCAGTCTTCACAGCCCCAGCTGCAGGTCTACAGTTTTGTTTCTGGTGTCTTTACACAGCTCTTTGGTTTTCACCACAGTGGAGTTTGGAGTATGACAGATGTCTTTTACTGATAAGTTCAAACAGGAGCCATTACTACAGGTAATGAGTGGAGGACAGAGGAGCCTCTTAAAGAAGAAGTTACAGGTCTGAGACAGCCAGAAATCTTGCTTGTTTGTTATTGACCAAATACTTATTTTCCACCATAATTTGCAAATAAATTCTTTAAAAAAAAAACAAGACAATGTGATTTTCTAGATGTGTTTTCTCATTTTGTCTCTCATAGTTGACGTCTACCTATGATGTCAATTACAGGCATATCTCGTCTTTTTAAGTGGGAGAACTTGAACAGTTGATGGCTGACTAAATACTTTTACCCCACTGTACATGAGTACAGAATACTCCATCTTTTAGGATATTTTTTTATCTGGTCTTGGTCTTGTCTCGGTCTCGCCCTCCCTCGGTCTTGGTCTCGACTTGGTCCAAACCCTAAAAGTCTTGGTCTTGTCTCGGTCTTGTGATACTGTGGTCTTGGTCTTGGCTTGGTCTCGGGTTAGGTGGTCTTGACTACAACACTAGTGCTCAGAGTATGTGTTGGCAATGACTCTCGGCTACTACCACACCAAACTTTAGTTCATTAACAGGGCCCACCATACTACACGCTAAAAAAGCAAAGATCAGAGTGGTTTTCTGCGCTGACACAACATAACATCACATTTATAACGAGTTGACTAAAACACAGCACATCATTTCTCACAGTGGCTGTCTTAAAGAAGAACCAGGTGTGTTTCATGGAGGAACATCTGTAAGGGTCGAGTGACACAAACAGAACCAGAGGAGCTGGATCCGTGCCAGGCTTTCCTGCTGCCTGATGTCATCGAATGCTTCATCAGTCTCAGTGTTCACCACTGCAACAGCTGACAGGGAGCAAGAGCAATAACTCAAAAAACTGTGAGGTCTCGTCTTTTTACAAGTCCACTAACAAAGGAGCCTCAGTGAACATGTCAGTCATCAAAAACCACTCTGAGGCCAAAAATGTTGGGCCCAGAGCGACAAAGAGAAAAGAATAAAGTTTATTATCCCTCAAAGGTGAAGGTGGGTGATGGGTTTCAGTGTCTGTGTTCATGTTAGCGAGGTATTTTATTGACAACAACAAGACTAATGAGAAATTAAGGTTAATTTTAATGAAACATCCATATTAATAACTGCAGGTACATCAAGCCCAGAAGAGACAGGATGCATCATGAGCCCAGCACCTGTGAGGACGACCATCAAGGTCAGGTTCATGACAAGCCAGGCGGCAGGTTCTAGGTTTGATATTTCCTGGCAGGATGAACTGGTTCAAGGGATGTGAAATGTCACCTCACTGTGAGTAGGGGGCTTGGACTCTGAAACCCAATGCCTGTGAGGGTACTTCTCAGTGTTGGAGTTTTCTCTGATGAATAAGAGGGTTACCTCCCTGTGGCTTCGAGCTGCAGGATGGAAAGCTCTGACTGTTGTGATTCGGATGAATCTCTGGATGGCGGACTGGAAATGGAGCCATCTGGAGATTCTGTCAATCCCTGCGTGACTTCAGCGCTCATGTAGGTGCTGACTGAGAGGAACCAACCCATTCTCACTGCCAAGTCGTCACATGCTGCAGCTTTTCCAAGGTTCCCTCTGTTTCCGATTTTGACGCGTCAGGTACACCCGTCGCGTCAGTTATTGACGCACCAGGCATTTCCGGGTTCCCTTGGCGTCCGGGTTTGACGCGTTGGGACGCAAATTTTAGGGGTCTTTGAGTTGGGGTCCGTGGTTAATATTAGGGATCAGGGTTCATGGTTAATTTTAGGTAGTGGGGTCAGGGAAAGGATGTCTAGGGCGAATATTAGGTAATTTTATGTTTCGGAACACGTAGTTGAAATGGCTAATTTTAGGTACTAGGGTCAGGGACAGGATGTCTAGAGTGAATAAAGAAAATTTTAGGCTTTGGGATGGTTGGTTTTTGTGCATTTTCTACACTTTATGAAATTATGACAGATGCCGCCCCATCTCGTCAATAACTGACGTGAGGGTGTACCCGACACGTCAAAATCGGACGCAGAGGGAACCTTGGAAAAGCATCAATTTGTGACGAGTCGGGAGTGAGAATGGGTTAGAGGAACAGCCTCCCTGATCTGAACCCAAACGATGTTCTGTTATTGGACTTGTGTGAATGGCATCAGCTGTGATAAACACCATACTGGAGCGCAGGATGGTCCAAAACTGCACTTGGTACCAGACCATCATGGGCCAAAGATCCATCATTGATTTTTGTAATCAGGTCATCTGACCTGTGCCCCCATGTCTTGGACACACATGTGAAGAGAGGGGCAGAGCTGTCAACTGATCAACACCTGGTGGTGGGGAGGCTTCTGGTCAGATCTTGTGAACCCAAACAGTGAGGGTGAACTGGAGATGTCTGGTGGAGCCCCCTGTGTGGTGGAGCCCCCTGTCCATGTGGTCTTCAACCGTCACCCTGCCTGAGATGTGGGAGGGAGGGTTGGAACACGGAACCAGAACAGGCTGTGCTCAGGGCCTCTGTTGCAGATGTTGTTTTTAAAAGCTGTGGGCCGGAGGTCATCAGTGTTCGTTGCTGCTGCAACCAAAGGATGTCAAGTTGAAGGAGGCCTTCAGGACTTGGGTTTCCTGAAGGACCCCTGAAGCTGCTGACGGGTACAGGGTGACCAGGATGCCACTTTCTGTGGTTATGGAAACAAAAACCCAGGCATGGTGGTAATTTTGGGAGGTTCTGGATCTTTTCTTTCTCTGTGACTCAGAAAAGCAAAGCGTTTGTGCTTGGTTTGGGTGAGGAGCTGCTGACCTGGACTGGAAAGCTTGTTTAGCATTGGAAGAAACACTTTGAGGACCTCCTTCTGCCCACCTCTGAGGAGACAGAGTCTGGGTACTCGGTGGAAGACAACTCCATTATCATGGCAGAGGTCACCGAGGTTGTGAAAAAGCTCCCTGGTGCCAGGAGGCCAGGGGTGGAGGAGGTTCATCTTTTCCTGACCGACAAGCCTGCACCATCAGACTCACACATTAAGTTGGTTTTCTCAGTAAAAAAAAACAGATTTGTCTCCTCCAGATTTCTTTATCATCCCTTAGAAAAGCTACTAAAAAGGCTCAGGATCTTGAAGACAATAATACATTACTAGTTGATCTGTTGGAGTTAAAATGATTGAGCTGAACTGTGTTGGTGGACTTTTATCAATACCTTTATTCAAAGTGAATGTGTCTGGTTTCTATCAACAGTAAAATATGATTCAGAGCCTCAGGTGAGGTTTCTGCTGTAAGAGGAAACAGCTGCTGATCCCTCAGGTCACCTTCTCTGATGTTTAACAGTGTTGGAGTCGTTCTGCTAACAAACACCTCTGACTCATATCCAGCTCAGGTGAGAACATTTTAACTTAAAAAACTAAACTGTGATTGCAGCAGCAGCAGCTGCTACAGCTACATTTTTCTGTTTGGTAATCAAACAGGCCTGTGCAGTCCTGGCCAGGTTTAAAAACAACAAATTCATTGGTTTGTGTCACGCTGGAGGATAAATCCCTTACTTTTTATTACCTATTACTGCACAGTCATTACTCAGCTGAATGAGTGTTGACATATTTTATCTTGAGTTTAAATTCATGAAAAATATTATGTGTATAATAACCTCTTGATACTCTACTTCTGATACAACATCAGCTTTCTGCACATTAATTTTGTCAAGGTAGATTTTATTTTTGCAGTTTGAAGATAAATATAGTTTTTGTTTCATATTTTAACTGTTAAAAAAGCTACATTTGTTTTATGAGGTTCCACTACAAGATCACTGGAGGAAAATAAAACCTGCACAAACACTAGTACAGCTATAGGGACTTTGCATTGACTTCTATTCATTGACTTCTATTCATTGACTTCTATTCATTGACTTCTATTCATTGACTTCTATTCATTGACTTCTATTCATTGACTTCTATTCATTGACTTATATTC
>NW_013952469.1:508571-510064 GCF_001266775.1 Austrofundulus limnaeus
ACACACACACACACACACACAGACACAGACACAGACAGACACACAATGTCCAGCTTTTGACTGTTTCAAATTATGAAAAGTAACTAAATAAAATAAACCATGGACTAATGTTATTTTAGTGGCTGTAATTTGCAACCTTCAGACAATTCCTCCTTATTCCTTAGCAGGAGGAGGAGAGAAAAAGGCACGAAGAGAGATGCAGCATGTTTAAAAATAAATAAATTGACACGGGGCAGAAAAATAAATTTGATTTATGCAGAATGGAAACGTAAGCAAAACAAACAAACAAACAAACAAACAAACAAACAAACAAACAAACAAACAAACAAACAAACAAAGACTGAGAAGTGGGTAAATCCGGATCAGTAAATGTAATTTTTTCATTTGTTCATGCAGCGGAACAGAACGTGACTGTAAACATGATTCACATTTAGTCTATTTTAAGAAATTAAAATAAATTTTAACGTATTTATTTTTAAACACAGCAGCAGAGCGTTGTGATTGACAGCTGCCTTCATGTCTTTCTCTCTTCTCCTCCTTCTGCAAAGAAATAAGGAAACATTATCTGATGGTTGCAAATTCAGCACTTAAAATAATGTTAGTCATTCATGTTTTTACTTATGGTAATTTTTATCAGACAAAAGCCAGACATTGTGTGTGTGTGTACTTGTTTTTACTACAGAGTGAGGACCATTTGCACCATAGTTACTATGAAAGTGAGGTCTTTGATGTAAAGTGAGGACCTCTTCAATTATTGTTTGCAGCTCTGCTGTGCTTACTAGTTAGGTTTAGAGGTATGATGTGGATTAAGTTCTGGTTCAGGTTAGGGTTAACTGTAGACCAGTAATAGTTAGTTTTAGGGAAAATGTCTGGATTAGGTTTAAATACAGTTAAAAAATGAATGGATGTACAATGTCCTTAGTTTGATGCAAATACAAGGATGTGTGTGTGTGTGCGCGTGCGTGCGTGCGTGGACACATTTTTGCTGCATCGTGGGAACCATTTTCCAGAAACAGGCAGCCTCATGAGGACCGAATGTGCACCGTGGGGACCAATGCCTAGTCCATTGTTCCTAGACCTTCACCAACCCCTGACCTGAGCTACTGAGCAGGTTCCTGTGGTCTTATGACAGGCTGGAAGTCATACAAGCCTGCAGGACCTGCCCACACTGCCATCAGGTGGACAACAAAAGAAGTCCCTGGAAGTACCTGTCCTGTGATCTGATTTTTGGTTTTGTTCTGGTCAGAAACAGCTCTACAGAATGATTCTTGTGCTTTATCAACATGATGTGAGTGGAAGCAGGGGTTAGAGGAAGTAAGTCTGTGACCACGAGATACAGCGGGTAAAATAAATATTGAACACGTCACATTTTTCTCAGTAAATATATTACTAGAGGTGCTAATGACATGAAATTTTCACCAGATGTTGGCTTTTGTACAAAGTATTAGATAAATTTCAGTAAGTGTGTTCAATACTTTTTCCCTGTGCCATTC
>NW_013952469.1:511256-512850 GCF_001266775.1 Austrofundulus limnaeus
GTTGTTACCAACATCTGGTGAAAATTTCATGTCATTAGCACCTCTAGTAATATATTTACTGAGAAAAATGGTGACGTGTTCAATACTTATTTTACCCTCTGTATCAGGTCTGACTCTCCACAGCGTTATAAAATATTGCATTAGGTGGGATGTTTGGGTCCTCTTCCAGCTGGTCCCTGGAGCAGTTTAGATGCCAACCCTCTGCTCCACATGTGTGGGCTGTAATAAGTTGGTGGTCACCTGGGTGACTCCCTATTCAGGCATGTCTGCCTATAATTCTCATGGAAACTTCCATTTTGAAAAATTCCTCAGATACTCCAGTTTTCAAACCATGCACTGCACAAACATAAAACATTACCAAGCACATTTTTTCAATTCCTAGTGAAAACCACTCATCACACTTAATGTAAGTCTGAAGCATCTGCAGAGATACGACTTGTTTTGAGACTGTGCTTCTTGAAAATCAGCAATGTTTCAAATCCTTTCTTTTTCACATTTCATTGGAGTTGGATCTTGCTATATAAGATTTGAAGAAGACAGAGGCAAAAAAAAAGTAAAACAATATTTAATTCTCTGTTTTGTTGTTCTCTGCACAGACTCCACCTCATTATTCCAAAAAGGAGTTACAATAAGTACTTCTTGTCTTGTATAAAATGTTGTAATGTTTTGAAATGAGGACATCTGTGTGTTATTACTGCAGCATGAAGGACCTCTTGACCCTACAGGTCATGTCTTTAAAGCCAACTGGATTTTGTTCTGAAAAACCTTTTTTTACAGTCAAACTTTGACCCAGGTCTTCATTAGACCTTGGCAGGTGAAATTATGCTGACACTGTCTGTTTCAATCTACTGTGATTAATTATAAACAAAGGAGAAAAGAATCAATACATCCTGTAACAAGATTTTTTTCTTTTTAATTATGTATATGGATCATGCTAGTTGATGCTGAAATATTTGATATAAAATGTAATTTTAATCATACAGTTTAAAATGTTAACTGTCTGATTTGTTCTTATTTTTCATACAGAAAGTGAACAGCTGCATAACAAAAAAGTGTTTTCCCCAAAAGAAATGCTTTGATCTGTACTACGATGGCATAGGGCCACTTTGCAGATGAAAAAAGAGAAAAAGGAGGAGCAAATCTCAGCGAAAAACTCAGAATTCCTAAGCTTAATTTCAGAAATTTTCAAGAAAAAAACCCAGGAAATGCTCTTATGTTGAAAAGTCGCAAATTTGCAAGACAAAAACTCAGAAATTTCCATAATTAAAGGATTTTGCGACATTTAAACTAAATATTTTCTAAAAATGGCCAAGTCTTAATTTACAAGAAGAAAATCTGTAAATTTATGAGAAAGAAACTAAAGTTTTCAGGAATGGCTAACGGGTGATTCCACATGTTTTCACCACCATGAGCATCTTTAATCTGCTCTAGTTTAAAAACTAAAACATGAAGACACTTCACTGCACTAAATGACTCTGACTGCAGAATATTTAAAACCAAGTGTGTGATTTGTGAAACATATTTGATATGTGAAGTTTCAGGTGGTTTCAGCACTTTTTACACATTTTATGAACCATTTAACCCTTTATTATTA
>NW_013952469.1:513270-514628 GCF_001266775.1 Austrofundulus limnaeus
ATTATATGCAGTGTAAAAACAAAGATGCTATTTGTGGGGATTTTTCCATTTTTTATTTACTTATTTCAAGCAAAAAAACAAACAAATTCATTTTAATTTAGTTTTACTTATTTATGGAGGAGCCTTTTTTCCAGTGCACTTTCATTTTATTTCATTGTGAGTTCTGTTTGTTGTAACTATATTTTGTCGACCCACTCCAGCAGTTCTTGGTGTTTTTTTGCACTAAGCAGAAAGTCAATAAAGTTTGTTTGTTATTCACCTGCTGACCTGCTGCTGTTGATTCAGCTTTTAGGCTATTCAACCACGTCTCCGATTAGGAAACACTTGTGATAAAACACCTTTAGAGTTCTAAAACTGTCTTTAATTATATTACATTGTTTCTGACACAACTTGCAGTTAAAGCTATCTTTAAGGGCACAATCATTTCATCATGTTATTACATATTTGCTCAAATTTTGTCCTCTTTCTTTGAGATAATTACACATATATTGAACCATGAGTTGGCTGAAAATGTGTGAGAATTTTCTGGATGTTACAGTTCTGTTAATAAATGTTCAGGGATGTAATTTTTAGTTTGCACTTTAGAGGTAAAAGTAAAGGAGCAGTTTTGATGCCTCTCCACAAAAAGGCGCTGTTGTACTGTAAAACCAAGGCGCTTATTTAAGTCTGTGTAAAACCATGGAGATATACAGTACTGTATGTGTAGAACTACAGTTTAAACTTTAAAGATGTCAGTTTAAAAAGTATAATCACATCTTCACATTTAAAATTTATTTCATACTGGTAAGATGAAGGAGATTTACCCATAATGCACCAGTAGAATATAGGGGTGCTCAAAACAATGGTAAAATCTTTTAATATATATACATTGGTGGGCATACACTAAAGCACTAACAGGGGAACTAATTTCTTAATTAGTGCTTTAGAGCTTTTGCTATTATTTAAATTCATTAGTGGATTAGCACTTGCTAAATTTAGAAGAACTGAGGTCTTTAAAAGTTATTGATCAACATTATTGACAGTTGAGGGTGAAAGCTGTCACACGTTTTGTTCATATGTGTGTCACTTAAGGTCACGTGTCAAACTCAAGGCCCACGGGCCAAATGTGGCCTGCAGGTGACTCCCATTTGGCCCGACAAGGACACTAAGTGACAATATTCTGCACACAGTAAATATTGTCTCATGTTGACTCTGAAGAATGTGTCATGGATCAGCTGTATTATATTAGTGCTTTAGAATTAGCTTTTGCTAAATTTTACAGTGCATTAGTGCTTTAGAATTAGGGGAACTAAATATTTGAGTTAGTTCTTTAGGGCTAGTGCAACAAATATTTAGATTAGTGCTACCCACTATATATA
>NW_013952469.1:516032-517778 GCF_001266775.1 Austrofundulus limnaeus
ACCGAGCCACTCCTGGTTGGAGATGGAAGCTAAATTGAGTATGTAACTAGAAGACAGCCAAATTACACAGTTTTGCTTTATGTTGAGCAGTGTGAAGATTTGATTTTAAATTTCAAACACAAAAAGAGATTTAATGTTAGTGTGAGATGGGGTGGGGGGGGAGTGCGCTGCTATGAGGAAGTTCAGCTTAAAGACACGTCCCAGGGGCGTTTCTGGTCCCCACCTGTCGTTTTGCTCCTCAGCATGGCTTCCTAAAAACACTGCAGGATTTCTCAAACATGCATGAATGAGTCAGAGCAAGGCTTTGGACATGTTTTTATGAGAGTATAACATTATAACATGATATAAAAGTCAAAAAAGTTGATTTTACATGACATTGCCCCTTTAAACTACAATCTGATGAAAACCTTCACTGGTTTATGAAATATTTTGCTAACACAACAGATGAATGAGCACATAGGCATGTTTGGCAGCATTCTTCAGGAAGTTCTGCATATTTATCAAGCCCACAAATGAACAATTTAGCTGTTTTTTTTTAAACATTTCGCAGAACTGCATGAGTTTCAAACGTCATCACGTGATGCAACAAATCATTTGCAAACATTTCCACGACACTACACAGCACTTAGCATTTGGATGAAGACAAATCCAACAGCTTGTAAAAGCTGTCCTTCACTGCTGTCTTCTCTGAGAGGGACACGTTTCTATAATGAGGAAATCTGGGCTCTTTTCCACACATCGTGAAGACCGTTTGTAAAGATGTTTTAATTCAGAGGAGCTGCTGAATTTATCAAAAAAAAAATAATTCAGTCATTTTGAAGAGGGAACCTGTGTAATAGCTGTCAATATCTTACCTGCGTTAGATAGCTGCTTGAACAACAGAAAGTAGAATACCGCCTTTTGAAAAAAAGCTTCAACTTTCAAAATGTCATTTAATGCAAACTTAATGAGGTGTAAATGTTTAAACAATAGTATTTTTATGAACCGATATGAAGTTTCAGATTGTTGTTTTAATAAGATAATAATCTGCTTTGGTTGTTGTTCCATCACAATCTGAACATTTTCCTAGCAGCTCCTGCAAAGAGCTATTATTTTATTTGTTTTGTTGCTGTTTATTTTAGTTGTTTCCTCAGAAATCTTTATGAAACTTCACTTGGACGTGACCAGAATGTCCTGGAAGTGCTACGTATGACTTTTACACACTTCTGTGTAAATAACTGTGTAAAGCAAAGGTAAAGGCAGTGTAAATGTTTATGAAGCACCATTAATGCCTGTGAAATGATTACTAATTAAAGTTATTGTAGGATGGCATCAGTGCACTTAAAGGGGCAATATCATGTAAAATCAACTTTTTTGAGTTTTATATCATGTTATAATGTTATACTCTCATAAAAAACATGACCAAAGCCTTGCTTTGACTCATTCATGCATGTTTGAGAATCCTGCAGCGTTTTTAGGAAGTCATGCTGAGGAGCAAAACGACAGGTGGGGACCAGAAACGCCCCTTGGACGTGTCTTTAAGCCCAACTTCCTCATGGCACAGCACCCCCCTCCCCCCTCCACACACACCGCCCATGACTCCTGCAGGCTCTCAGCAGTAACAAAGCAAACTGAAAGTGAAACTTAAACTTTCTGCTGAGCTCTCAACGTTAGTTCTCACTCGGTGAAGCTATTTTCAGATTAAAAATACCTTTGAGGAAATGTATTTTCAGATGCCAAGTAAACTGCATCATAGCAGCACCCCCC
>NW_013952469.1:518488-519978 GCF_001266775.1 Austrofundulus limnaeus
GTGTGTGTGTGTGTGTGTGTGTGTGTGTGTGTGTGTGTGTGTGGTGGAAGGGATTCCCTGCTTGTGCCGTTAGCTGTGGCACCGAGCACACGCCTCCACTTGGCAGAGCTGTTTCATGACCTCACAGCACCTCAGAGCTGCAGCTGAGCTGCAGGGGGCGGCAGAGAGCCCCTTCATCCTCAAGCATAAAACTATTCCAGCACCTGAGTATTCAGAGTTTCCTCCCTCCAGCAGGAGATGTTTGTCTTTTTTTTTTTTTTACAGTGTATGTGAAGTCAGGTCGTTCCCCCGGCAGCCTGCTGGCTTGATTAAAGGCGAGCATAAAGCTGCTTTCTATTCTGAGACTGCAGGGAGAGTCTGACTCACCGTCACAATGAGGGAGAGTTGGGTGGAAGGAAGGGAGGCTAGAGGAAAAGTTTAGTTTCAGCAAAGCATTCGGTCCGCAGACTCTATTTTTTCTTTCTTTTTAAACAAAATAAAACAGAAAATCAAAAACTGCATACTGCCCCTTTAAATTAAAGCATATATGAATTTTTCCAGAAATTTCACGTGAGGCTCACGGAGAGGGTGAAGTTACAAAGATCAAATCATTCAGGGTTTCTGAAACCGTCTCAGTTGATTTCTTACTGAAAGTGTTTTAAGCAGCTTTTTGTTTCTGTGAAGCTGATGAGGAAGGACATCCTGTCACATAACAATGCTTTCTATTTGTTGTCAGAAGTTCTGAGTCAGACAGACTGGATCAAACTCTGAGTTTGGACTTGTTGGAGAACCTTTGCTGCGTTCAGTTTACCTCACCGAATCCAAGCATGTGGCTAACTGTTGTTAGCATTACAAGCTAATAGTGTTTTCCTCTGCCGTATGTCTGATTGAACACGGTGTAGCTGCAGCCCAACTCCAACCTGAGGATTCTGACCTCAGGGGACGTTCCAGATGTATTTTTGAATTGGAAATTCTGACTTCTGAGTCCAAATGGAAATTGTTTCATTTGCAAGATTACCTCATTGTTTCTCAGTAACCAAGCTACCATTAGAAATTCAAGCTGCATTTTATGTCATCATTTGTAGAAAGTGATCTATGGTCAAAGGTTTTCTGTTGCTAGAGCTCTACTGTGGGCACAACCATTGGTTTTACAGCACTAAACATTCCCATAAGGTCTCCCATCCAAGTATTAAACAGGCCCGAGCCTGCTTAGCTTCTGAGCTCAGTAGGGCTCTGGTCTGATCTTTATGAAACTGTAACTATTCACAAACAGAGGCTGGGTGTGTGGGACTGAAATATTAAGATACATCCATCCATCCATTTTCTGTACGTTTCTTCCTTTTCAGGGTTGCGTGGGTCACTGGTGCCCATATCCAGCAGTCACAGTGCGAGGGGCGGGGCTACACCCTGGACAGATCGCAAATCCATCACAGGGCCACACATAGAGACAAACGAGACAAACAACCATTCACTCTCTCACTCACACCTAGGGACAATTTAGAGTTATCAAT
>NW_013952469.1:520874-527221 GCF_001266775.1 Austrofundulus limnaeus
TGTGTGTGTGTGTGTGTGTGTGTGTGTGTGTGTGTGTGTCTGTCTGCTTTTGCCAAATGTTGAAACAATTAAAACAACTTTAAAAAGTTTTATATGATAAAAATACATAAATTCCTTAGGAGTTATTTTTAAATGTTTATAATTTAAAATAAATGTTATAAAAAAACTAATTTCTGATCAGAACTTATCTGTGTTCATCCACCCACTCTCTTTCTGCTGCTTTTCATGGTCCAGTCCTGGAGACAACAGGTTCAGTTCTCCAGCTTCTCCAAATGGATCCCAAATCATCAGTGAAGATCTGGATCTGCTCCCCCCATCCTTAATTAACTAAACATCTAATTTTGCTGTTTCTATGCAGACCTTATTAACAAAATGAAGTCATACAAAATATGAATGTAGAAAACAAATTCCTTAAATATCTATCCAGAAAGTATTGTTAAAAACACACAAATGTGAACTTTTAGCTACAACAATAGCTCTTATTTTAACCTTTTGAACTTTTGAAACAAAAAGCCTTTAGGCTCCTATCTGTCTGTCTTTCTGGTTGAGAACCATCATAGGACCCTCCCCTCAGCCACACACTCACATTAGAACACTCTGAGTGCTGAAGGTCGTGATCGTAAGAAGCTCACAGAACCACATCAGCTGCAAACAAGTTCCTCAAACCAGACCTCCTCCTCTCCAACAGCTGTGGCTTGAGAAGCTGTTCATGAACAACAAGAGACGACTCTGGTGGAATCCAACTCGCTCCAGGAACAAACTGAACTTTGTGCTGAAGATCTAGACACGTTGGTTCGGCAGGGACCCCTCCTGCAGAATGCCTCAGGGAGGACAATCATAAACCGTCTCCACGTTCACAAAACACATGTAGACATGAGAGTCCAGCTCCAACTGTAGAGGGCTGCAAAAAATAAAGAACTGAATGAACCAAAAGACAAAAAAAGTAAGACTCTGGACCACTGATCTATATTACTGGATTGGACATCATGTGACTTATCGTGCGCCGCACACGTGCCATATGCATTGAGTTTTGACTTGGGAACATCCATGAATGATGGTAAAAAGGGGATGCAGCAGACAGTCATGCAAGGAATATCAAAAACGGATGCAATATTTTGCCATAAATTGTCAAAACTACAACAACAAGATCACAAGATTAAGTTTATCACATTTTACAGGTCATTAAAATATATTTTTATTTAAAAAAATGTCAGAGATGCAGAAAGGAGGTCAATTATGCAGCTTGATTTTGACAACCTTATGTCGGGTAAACCAATGAAAAGATAAATTTGCTGTTCCAACAAATTATTATATTTTTTATTAATATTGTTATTATGTTAGGATAACTTTGTGAGAGGTAAATATAATGGACAAGAGTAAAATTACCTTTACTACTACTAGGCTGAACTGTGTAGATATTACTGGTACAGATGTTCTGTCCAGTCAGCATATGGTATATCCTGTAGTTTGTGATTATACTGTATATATCAGAGTAAAAAGCTCCGTAACTTTTTTTCTCCACCGTACATTTCATAAGCTAAGTGGTGGAGGGGCCAACCGCATTTATTTTATGACCAGCTGGAGGAATTTGCCTTTAGTCACTTCAGCGCAAATGAAGAACCAGGAAACAAATGCAAAACTAGACATGGGTTTTTATGATGTAAAAACAAGTGTGCATTGCCATGTAGCATGGCTTTGCCTGCAGCAGTGCACTTGCGGAATGAGCTGTGACCAAGTTCAAATGTGTTTTTTATACCAGCTTGTGCTTGTCAAGTCAGCAGGTATTTGTAATGAGGGTAATTGTGTGACAACATGAAGTTTGTAGAGATTTTCTGTTAAAGTTGGTTTATCTGGGTTTTGAACCCTGTTCTCCCTCATGAAAGTCCATGGCATTGAGCATTAGACCATTGGAGCTGTGGCAGAGGGGATTGCCAGGGGTTGGTTTGTATGTGTGCAGAAAGAGGCCATATTGCCAATACAATTATTGACACTAAACTGCATAATATTACAACAATAGAGCAGCATTAAGACAACATTATAGTAAAACATCAAAATACAATCATATTAGTATTGTAACCATTGAACTATTGAGATCAAATATTATTAAACTATGGTTCAGTACTGAGTAGATACAGCAGGGGGAAGTATTGGACCAATACAAGGCTCTATTGACTCCCATCATAAATTATTAAACATTAATATTTCAAAAGCAAAACGTTGTACAGGCACCAAAAGGCATAGCCATCATTTGGCACAGGAGCTTTACAGATATAAATTAGAATGGTTGCTGTAGGACAAAGTATGCAGGAGGAAAAGCGTGCCAAAGTGGAGATAACTTGGATGGGAAACGAATCACAATAGTGTGCATTGCATTGGCAATGCACACTGATTAGAATTATATATAAACGACACACATGACTCTTAGTTTTACGTGACAGAAAGGGGCTTCTACTGTAAATATGTTAGCAAAAACCTACAACAAAAAGTTTCCAGACTGCTTATAGATTCATCTCTTGAGCAAATACATATTTTTTTACATATCACAACATCGACAATTTTCTCAGCTTTAATTTAAGCCATATTTTATAGAAATAAGATAAGAAATGAGGGTGCTATGAATATTTTTGTGACAGATTGACGCACATCCCGCATTGAAACTCTACCGTTTTGTTGACATGACTCAATGCATAGCAATGGCTCCTATGATGGTGCTTTGCTAGCTATAGCGGCTATAGGTGATGTCCATTCCAGTAATATAGATCAAGACTCTGGACTCAGAGACCTGATTTATACAGGTTCAAAGCAACAAAGACTTCTAACCTCACAGTTCAGGAAAGTGTTGCAGAAACAAATGGGAATTAAATGTGACTACAGGTGATAACCTGACTGGTTATTGAACTATAAAACTCATCTGTTCTGACATCAGTCTTTTCTTTCAGATCAGTGAATTGTTTCTGTTTGTGCCGTCTTCTCTGCACAGCAGCTACAGCAGATACTTTTTGTTATTTTAAAGGGTGTGGTGTTGAACACAGATCAAACCCCCAGTTTTAAAGCCAGACGTTCTCCTGCTGTAGCCTGCAACTGTTTGAGACACAGAAACACAAATGAATCCGGTGTGAATCCTCCCGAGGCAGCAGCCACCTCACATTTGATCTGTGGGAACGTTCAGTTAGCTGTGTGACAGGACACGCAAATGTCACTCAGAACCGGTTCTCAAACAGCTAAATCTGCTCAGGTTCTGCAGGGGAAGGAGCTGTGCTTCTATCAAACACGTAACATCAGACGGTGCTTTCTGACAAACTTTTAGCCTTGAACTCATTTCCATTTTCTGTTATCAGTGGCCAACCAGGATTAGATTGACTCTCCTCTGTTGCTGTGGTTGGTTCGGCTGACACGAGGCAGATAAAGACCTGACCTCTCAGAAGACATATTGTTTTAACGACTTTGTCACGATCTGCAGATCGTCCTGATATCAGAGCCTCCAGGACCAGGTCCAGTCCTGCTGTGGAGGAAACATCCAGCAGCTGGACAGGATGCAGAGTGAAAGTCACTGTGTTTGTACTGACAGCCCATGTAGACGCTGGTCCTGTGACAGCTTCCACTCGGACTTTTTGTTGTACGTGTTGATTTTACTGTGAGGTTATTGGCTGTGTCTCAATTTATGGGTCGCAGGCGACGTCGGCCACATTTGTCGGCCGCTTATGTCACTGCCCTGCCCTACTCCGTAGGCTGTCCCAATTCATAGACAACTGTGAAGCCGACAAAACCCTGAAAACCTGGGCTGCATCTGAGTATCCTACACGGCCAGTGGTATCCCAGAATTCATTGCGCCTTCAGCAAATTAAGCAGATAACCAATGACACGATTTTTTATTGTTTTACGTCTGAGTTGTTTTTTTTATTTATTTTATTTATTTCTTTGGTAATTCATCATGGACCAAAGAATGCAAGTTAAACAATTTAGCTGAAGAATGTTTTGTTGCAATGATCAGATGTTAAATAAAATGCAGTTACAAGTACTGATACTGGAGCTAAACCCAAATTATTAATGCTTTTTATTTATTTATTTGTAACGTTTTTCTCTTAAAACTGAATTTTATAAAGTTGTACCTTAAAAAAACAACTGAACATGAACATGGTAATGAGGCAGAGCATGGTCACGCAAACACACGTCTTTCTTAGATACCAACACAAAGAGGGAGTGAGGGACAAAAACAAAGGGACGCTTGCATTCAGTACATTCACATAACACGAGACGGGTCAGGTGATGGGCCACATGACCCTCTATGAACAATAGAGCCAATCAAGCCTATTGTTAGTCGATCACCCTCTTTTGCATGTGACTAACCAGTTTGTCCACCATGTGGAGGCTGAGTTTCACCTGAAACTCATCAGACTGAAGAAGTCTCTTGGAGGAGAGATGAAACGTTTCACTAAAGAAGAACCCGTCCAGAAGACCTACTTATTTTTTCTTTTTGATTTTTTTCTACCTGGATTACTGAGATGCATCAGGACGTCTTCCTTAGACTAGACCAGGTCTATTCAACTAAATTGCCCCGGGGGCCACAGTTAATGCGGGCCAACAGCTCAGGGGCCGAACATCCAGTAATTAAAGTCATTATGTAAATACACCAAGTATTTCTATGGTCTGTTACCTTTAAAATAGTTAATTTTGATGCATTCAACCATAAATACAACATGCAGAATCCTATGTAATAAAAGTAGAGATAATTAAACAATATCAAAAACAAAAAGAACACATTCTGCCTCCTATTTGACACAAATATTATTTTGGCATCTCTGACTTGACAATTTTGTAAACCAGTTTTATTTTCACTTTCGTAGTTTTATCTTCAACTGCTTGTAGTTTTAACTGTCTTGCGTGTTCATAGAAATGTTTTTTACCAGCCTCTAGGCAAGATTCTGACGTTTCTGTAGATACCAAACGTTTATATGTTTAACTAAAATAACTTAGAGTAATTAAAGTAGAAAATCCGGGGTTTGAAGTTAAGAGATGAATTAACCAATTGGTGGGTCAAACTTTGGCCACATCCGGCCCGCGGGCCATCAGTTGAATAGCCCTGGACTAGACTGTCTCATTTCACAGCCATAAATGCAGCCGATGTGGGCAGCCTTACAGCCCATGTAGACTTCAATAAAGGGCAATTACAGCACTTTTTATCCATCTGGACCACACTAGAACTGGTCCAGATTTGAAACTATGACTCTTCAAACATGTCCTGTATTTTACACTTGATTTTTTTAATTTTCCTGGCAGTGATGTTGTGCTTTCACAGGGAGTTACATTTTAGGTGAAGCGATGAATACTTTTTAAACATTTTGTTTTCTCAGGATGAATTTGTCTTGTTATTTCTGGCTGCCAGCAGAAACAAAGGTTGATCACGAGTTTTGCCAGTGTTTGTCTGCTGTGTTAGTAAAACATCCAATGAAAAACTGAACAACTCTCCGAAAGTGATGCACCTCTACAGGTGATTAAGATTTGGAGCAACTTCAGTTCTAGATGGCTGTTAAATAATATTTACAGCAACTCAGTCAGTTTGACAGATGAAAGATTTGTTGTGGTAGTTGCTGATGTTCATCTGCAACACAAACTCTGAGCGCTCACAAACCTGCTCCCAGAATTTTGCATAACAATAAAAAAACATACATTTTCTTTACAAAAGCTGCTCTTAACTCTGAAGTGAACAGGTTTGGCCATAAGAAGTTCAAAAAGAACATAGAGAACACTGATCACTGGTGACGATGCAAACAAGAATTCATAAAGTACAGAACATGAGAAAAGCCTCCAGCTGAAGAATGATTCACAACAGCAGCTGATGTGATGCAAACGGTGTGCAGGCCTGCTGCTCTGAGAGCCAGGCCTCAGGTGACCCTCCGTCACAAAACACCTCAAAGTTTTAAATGTCTTTCACAACCTCTGAAACCTGCACAGCCTCAGTAATCTTTAAAGGGGCAATATCATGTAAAATCAACTTTTTTGAGTTTTATATCATGTTATAATGTTATACTCTCATAAAAAACATGACCAAAGCCTTGCTCTGACTCATTCATGCATGTTTGAGAAATCCTGCAGTGTTTTTAGGAAGCCATGCAGAGGAGCAAAACGACAGGTGGGGACCAGAAACGCCCCTGGGACGTGTTTTTAAGTCGAACTTCCTCATGGCAGAGAGCACCCCCTCCCCCCTTCCCCACACACTCCGCCCATGACTCCTGCAGGCTCTCGGTGAAAGTGAAAGTGAAACTTAAACTGTCTGCTGAGCTCTCAACACTACTTCTCACTCAGTGAAGTTCTTTTCAGATTAAAAATACCTTTGAGGAAATGTATTT
>NW_013952469.1:527279-530446 GCF_001266775.1 Austrofundulus limnaeus
GGTTCTTAAAGAGACAGAGGTCAATTTCAAGGTGTTTAGAAGAGGAAGTGATGAGAAGATAAGTTTATTTTCTAATTAAACATAAAAACAGCATTTTAATAACAACTGAAGGTGACATAGATACTTTATTAATGTATAGTATTTAAATATATACCTGAGAAACCATAATATTACCCCTTTAGAAAATTTAAGAAATAAAAAGAAAATCACACAAACTTACAGTAAAAAGTTTATTTTGGTCATAAGGAACAGACTCAGATTTTCTTCTAAAGTTAATGATATGCACATTCTGAGAGAAGCAGATGAATAAAAACTCAAACATTACATCTATTTTATTTATTGATGCTACAGATTTCACATTTAATTTAGTCTACAGGTGTGTGTCATTTGACTAATCAATAGCAGCAAATATAACATTAGTTATGCAGCATTAATTCTTTCATTATCACCAACTAAACTGTAAATTTCAGTTGTTTCTGTGCAGAGGATCCAACATGTCATTTACTGCAAGCACAAAGAGTCAACTCATTTTAGCTCTTTTATATCCTCTGATTGTTGAAGCATACCTGAAACATTACAGCAAACAATAAAACATTTTTATTTTCCACATTGACGTGTTATCAGTCGAGGCTTGTGAAACACACAACATGCCTTCATCATGTAGTGAAACCCACTTGTGTCAAAAATATCAGTCAGAACTGTTACAGTCTGCTTTCAGAAGATCTGTTTCTTCTGAGTTACTTCAGTAGGAGCTGCAGATAAAACGTCTACATCAACAGATACAGTAAGAAAAGCCTGCAAACAAGCTGCCTGTGAGACTTTAACATCCAGATAAATACTTTAACTTCAGTACTTTTAACCTCATGTCAAATACTTTGCAACATATACAGAAAATCTTCATAAAGCAGAAACATTACATCCGTCAGCCTGGAAGCAGTTAGTTATAATAATAAAAACAAAAACAAAAATGCTTTGGTCACAAAATGCAACACTAATGCATTTTGGGTAATTCACATCAGCCCAAAGTCTTTAATTTCTAACATTCTTTTGACCATAAATATTTAAGTTTGAATATAAACTGTCTTCACTATTTAACTGGGATTGTGTGAAATATTTATGAGCAGTCAGAAAATATGATCACATGAAGAAATTTTTGTCATCTAAAATCCCAGCAGCAGTACACAGACGTGTACAGTAACAAAGTACCTTCATTTTGTTACTGTACTTCAGTCATTCTTTTGAGGATTTGTAATTTTACCAATTATTTTTTATATAGTAACTTTACTTTTGTTTGTTCCATTCAAAACGTAAAAATACTTCTTTACTTTAAAATTTGACATCTTGTCACCAATTTAAAAAACCTAACTGATAATGAAATATATTGTTTATGCACTCTGCAAAGCAAATAATAATGCATCAAAATTATACATGCAAATAAAATGAAAATACATTTAAAGCAATTTCCATGTTTTCTTTTAAAGAGAATGCGTAAATTGCTCAGTAGAATTAATTTAATTTTATAAAGTTTTTATTAAATTACTTTTATTTTCATGATAATTGTGAGCAGTTTTATTACTTTTACTTAAGTATTTTTTAATCCGTAAAATACATGTTTACCAGTCATTTTTGTTAAGGGATAATTATTTGTTTTAAGTTATACACCTCTGTGTTTGTATCTTTCTCTGTTGAATTATTACATCTCATTAGATTTGCATCAAACTAGAGTTTAGTTGACATTTTTCTGACTTAAAAAACGCTCCTCAAAAATAATGCTTTTATTGTAATTCACAGAAATATACGCAGATAGAAGCCACTGATGTTGTAACCTTGATAATAAAATAAAAATATTAACCCTTCAGCTGAAACTGGACCTGGTTTCAAACATGACCAGCTGCCGCTAAATGTAAACTGAATGATTTGAATGTGTTTAACTTATGATTGTCATCGCTTTGCACATTAGTTTCCTTCATTTTATATCATATTTGATAAAAGACTCGTGTGTTCCACTGGAATCACTGCATCTTCAACTTGACTCGTTCCTACATTACATCCCGCCTTCCTGTGGGACACAGCCGTCTGCATCAGTCTTCTGCTGTTTGAACTCGAACAGAGGACAGGGATTTTCCCACGCTGTGAAAAAGCGGAGTTGTGAATGTATCCATCAGGCTCCTCCACACAATCTGCAGTGAAGGTAGGAGCATCATGAAACTCTGGACTGTGGGCATCACCAACCTGAAGAAACCAGATGAACACTTTGGTTAGAAACAGTTTATCTGTTCATTAGCTGATGTCCCTCCTCCTGATGTTCCAGTAAGACTTGTTTAACAAACAAAATCCTTTTTAGTCATGATATGATCATTTGGAGGTTGATTAAAACTTGAATCTGTTGCTTTTATTCGACACCAACAATGTACCAAACTTGCAGAGCGAGTTCCGCACAGAGAGAGATTTGTCACGTGTCTCCTTTCAGAAAACTACATTCCAATAAAACAAGCTGAGTTTGTATGTCGAGAGGAGTGATTACTGAGAGTGAACAGCTGAGAGAAGGCAAACAATGGTTGAAGACAATCAAGATAAGTTAGCACAAAAAGCATAGAAATTGATGTTCAGTTCATTATTTCTTTGTTATAACGATGCTTCTTGGCAATAAATCTCATTAAATCATTGGAAAGTCTGTTAACTTTTAAATGGTGCCACATTTGTAAGGAACATACATTTGTGGGATGAGAAGTAGAGCTGTGGGTCGCACACATGAAAAATTAGACAAATCTTCTCTGCAAACAGCTTATTGTTATTGACTCTTGTTTTGAGCTCCTGGTCCGACCAGGTGCTCCCAGTCAGGTGCCTGATGTACGATTTATTGCTAAGAAGCATTGTTACAACAAAGAAAGCATCTACCACACACTAATTTCTTAGTTTTTGTATTAAGTACTTTAAAACACTGAAAAGTATCTAAATAAAACAAAATCTGTAACTAAACACGCATAAAACAACAACTAATAACAAATAACCTACAGAATAAATACTGTCCATAAGAAAAAAATGTACATCCAGCTAGGTATGGAGGGACCAGACTAACTAACTAACTAACTAACTAACTAACTAACTAACTAACTAACTAACTAACTAACTAACTAACTAACTAACTAACTAACTAACTAACTAAC
>NW_013952469.1:530456-561172 GCF_001266775.1 Austrofundulus limnaeus
AACCAAACCCAACCAACCAACCAACCAACCAACTAAACCCAATTCATCCAACCTAACCAAACTCAGTCCAACCAACCAACCAACCAACCAACTAAACCCAATTCATTCAACCTAACCAAACTCAGTCCTACCAACCAACCAACCAACCAAACCCATTTCATCCAATCTAACCAAACCCAATCCAACCAACCAACTAAACCCATTTCATCCAACCTAACCTAATCAAACACAATCCAACCAACCAACTAAACCCAATTCATCCAACCTAACCAAACCCAATCCAACCAACCAACTAAACCCAATTCATCCAACCTAACCTAACCAAACCCAATCCAACCAACCAACTAGACCCATTTCATCCAACCTGACCAAACCCAATCCATCCAACTAACTAAATCCAATTCATCCAACATAACCAAACCCAACCAACCAACCAACCAATCAACCAACCAAATAAATAAATAAATAAATAAACAAATTCCAAAGCAGAACTGGCCACATCGCCCTCATGCCTAGAAAGCAGCACATTGTGCAGGTTTGATACCAGTGGTGGAAGTATTATGCTGATTTTCCACTTTTCTGGATCTAGAGAGAAGGTAGAGGAAAGCACACTTGTGATCCAGAGAAATGAGCCTTAGAAATAAATCTATTCAGACTTATTTTGTAAAATCCAGAGAAAAGCTTAGTAATGTTTGAAAAGTGTGAGTCAGGCTGTTAGCGGAAGCTGTGCTGCTTTGTGTGTTGGAGTGATTGAACTGGTTTAGTTTGAATACGTAGAAGAAGAACCTCCGGTTAGCTAAGTGAAGCCAACCCCTCCCAAAAAATGAACCACAGGGGAAAAAAAGGCAAATACGATGAGTGGTTAGTGCTTCGTTTGTGCACTTGAAATTGACGTTTGTGCTGCTATGGTTTTTATATTAAAGATTATTTGTAAGGGTCATTCAGGGGTCACCATCCCACCTGATCGCTCCAAAATGAACCAAAAACAAACTAGTCAAATTTTGTAGTGCTTAGTTTGAGCAGGTTTGTGCCGTTGAAACAATTGTTTGTGCCGCTGTAGTTTATGAGATATTACACATTATAATTTTGGACGATCATGTGATTTGGCCTGAATTGTTTACGTCTGTGACAACGGGCCGAGTCATGTTTCAACGACACAAACCTGCTCAAACAAAGCACTACAAAATTCAACTAGTTTGGTTCATTTTTGGTTGATTTTGGAGCGAGCGGGTGGGATGGTGACCCCTGAATGACCCTTACAAATAATCTTAATATATAAAAAAACCATAGCAGCACAAATGAAAATTTCAAGTGCACAAACGCACACAAACGAGGCACTAACCACTCATCGTATTTGCCCTTTTTTTCTGTGGTTCGTTTTTTTGGGAGGGGTTGGCTTCACTCAGCTCCTTCGGTTGAGTTAGATTTGAGTGGCAGGTGGGGGTCAGTGAGAGCTGTGACAGGTGTGGTTGATCAAACATCAATCACTACAGGCACTCGATTTCAGCAAAAGAGCTCCTGTCCATCTATCTCAAGTTAGTGGACATCATTCAGGAGACTGTTCTATCAGAAAATGTGCCGCTATGTCACAGAGCAAGGTCTCTCTGATTGATTGACGTGTGGCGTCCAGCTGAAAAAGTTCAGATTTTCCAACTCCAGCGTTGGTTGCTTTGGACGTGCCGCACACGTCAAATGCTCAACCCATACCAAATCGCTTCGAAACGTGCTAGATCTGCTGCAAAGCTTCTTGACGCCCCTAGAGGTGCATCTACCATAGCCTTTGCATGTAAACTTGATGCTCAAAACACATTTGGTCTGAACCTAGCACAAGTTACCAGTTCCTGAGTCACTACTTCCTGCTCCAGTCTGAGTATCTACAAGGTTTCCAGCTCCAGAGTTTACTACGTGTTGAAAACCTAATACGTTCTCACTCCCGACTCGACAACATATTGACACTTGGTCAGGGACCGTCTGCGTCCAGTTTTGAGGCGTCAGGTACATGCGTCCGTCCTTGCTGCCCGCGGATCTTCCGGGTTGCGACGCTTAGGGGTCTTTGGGTTGGGGGTCTGAGGTTAACATCAGGGATCAGGATTAATGATTAATTTTAGGTCAGGGATATGCTGTATAGGGCTAATATAGGTTAAATTTAGGGTCTGGGATGGTTAGTTCTCGTGAATTCTCTATATTTTCAAAAATGATTAATCATTGATCAGGGTTAATGGTTAATTTTGCTGGGAAGTTAAAATTAGGGTCTGGGATGGTTAGTTTCACGCATTTCCTACTCTTAAAAAAATATGAAAACGCGGTCGTCCTCCTCCACCTCATCTCATAAAAAACTGACGCGCGGGGGGCACCCGGCGCATCAAAACTGGACGCAAAAGGCTAGCTGACCAAGCATCAATATGATGACGCAGCGGGAGTGAGAATACATTGGAAAACCACGCCTCTCACCTGTCTGTCTCTGACAGGGTTGAGGACGATGCCTCTCTCCTGTCAGCCATCAAAAGCGTGGAGGAAGAAGCCTCTCACTGGCCTGTCTCAGAGGGGGTCGGGGATGAAGCCTCCCTTGTGTTTGCCTAGAGGGTTTTCAGGCCGTTGAACTTTATTTAGCGACGCCCTTTTGGGTGGGGTTACTGTCAGAATCTCTGTTTTTAGCTAATTTTATGCCACACTGACTCATTTCGTGTTTTCATGTTCATTGTACTTGCCTGTTTGTCCTGTAGATATTCCGCTGCCACGTCAGCATTTTGTTTTGCCTTTTATAATAAACAAGTTTTTGTTTCCTGAACTTCCCTTGTTTGTCTGTTTTGTAGGTCCAATCCTCCGGCCTTAAACCAATCCGTTAAACACAACAGGAACTCATGAAGGTTTCAGGTATGTCATATAAGTGACAGAAAAAGCTTTTTACAACATTCCCTTCATTTCTTTCTGTTTAAAGTAAAGAGATTGAGATTCTGCCACACAGAGACAGGTATTACTTTGTTACATCCTTTCATGTCATCTTACTCAGGAAACTTTGTTCTTATTGAAATCTATTCTTTGTTTCATCAGGTTCTGTTATCACCTGATGGGTTAGAGATAAAGACATGTGGTGTTCCTGCACTTTGTCAGTGTTTTTAGGGATTGGGAGCGCTATGAGCCCCTCTGTGTGACCTCCCACCCTGACAGTCCGTGTGAATTGATCTGCATTGTGTCGTTTATCACTCTTCATCGACTGACTTGAATTCTTCCTGATCTTGTGATCTCAGAGAGTTGAAAGTCTTCAAACATTTCTCTGCAGTGTTTCAAATGAAGAATGTGCCGCTCTGCTATGAAAACACCCTTCAGTTGGAACCAGAACGTCTGACTGGCATAGCAACTGGGATATTTTTCCTCCACCACCCCTGGAACACAACATTCCTCCCAGCTTTCCACAAAGAGCTTCAATGTGGCTTTAAAATGTTTCATTAAGGTTTATTGAGGGAACGCTTTAGGTTGTTGGTTCTGTGAGATCTGCTCAAAATTCTGAAGGAACCTGGTTCCACCTTTTTCAGACAAACTGACGTAACTGTGCAAATAAAAACGCTGAAAGGTTTAGACACTGTAGGTCATGTCACAATAAATGTAAAAATAACTTGTGTCTAAGTTTGATTAAAGATCCAAATCTTTTGATTTGTTTATCCAAAAAATACATTGAAACACGTGGAAACAGGTTGCTGTGACTTTAAATAGAAGTACCCAAACAAAACGCAACAAAAACATGACAAATCTCCACATAAACAATAGGTTTTTCGTTGAAGTCTGCATCTGAACTTGTGTTTTCATTTCTTTAGTATTTTTTACACAATCAAAGTTTAGTTTTTTATAATCTAGCTGGAATCTACAGTAAACTGTTTAAATTAGAGCCTGACTCGTCTTACGCCAATAATTTTTACATTGTTAAAGCAGTTTGTTAAAATTTTAGATTTGCTTTGTTTTTTGTTCACTTTGTGTCTCACTGCTTCATATTTTGTAAGAACTGAGAACTCTGTTCTCTCCTGCTGTAAGAAAGCTCTGGTTTGTGAGTTCATGCAGTGTGTTCTACACCATCTGAGCTGAACTCTTTTCTTGTGTGGCATCCAACAACTCATATGATTAGTCCAAAGTCTAAAGTGTGTGTGGTTCATGTGCTTTGCATTTAAGTTACTCATGAAGCATGAAATGATCAGATAAACAGTTTCAGTTGATGATGGAGGAGTCGGAGGAGGAGGATCTGGTATTTCGGTTGTTAACTCAGGAGAAGTGCTATTTTAAAAACTTGTCAGACATTTGTCTGACAGATGAACTTGTCCCTGCACTTCACAGCTGAGATGTCCTCCCTGCTGCAGCACAGCTGCAGAGAGCCGCCTATGTCTCCACGCTGTCTCCTCTGTGCACATGTCCAATCTCCCTCTATGACTTCTTTTACTCTTGTTCTAAGCTTGTCTGGAGCAGTTATAAACATGTTTTCTGTGTCGTTCACCTACTCCACATAAAAACACCCACAGTTTTGACCAATTACACAATGCATACGCTGCCAGACAAAAGTTAGGACTGGGGGTAATGTACAAGATGGGGTCTCATCGGGGAGTGTGAGGAGAAAAATGCAATTTTCATAACTCAATTGCATCAGTGGAACACTTGTGTTTCCATTCAATTTTAATGCACATTTTGAGCAAACTTTTAAAATGTTGCAAAAAAAAAGGCACATCAGATGTGTTTCCATGAACTGGCTTGGAGCGAATCAATCAGGCTACACAAAATAATTACGTCAGACGTTGACTTTACGCATGGCTGTAGTACTGTAAACAGGAGGTAACAAACTAGCAGAGACACACATCTCAGGACAATGGAGAGAAGTTTTCAGGGCAAGTTGTGATTGATCTGTCAAATCAACTAGTATTAGTGATGTTGCTATCACAACATATGACATGTTCTTTCTCTATGACATAGAGAAAGAAATGTAATTCTCTTCACATTACCGGAATAACTGAGAAGACGCTGAGAGCAGGAGCTGTGGACACTACAATTATTTGACAAGAAGAAGAAGTTAATTTGAGATAGACGTTTTCTAGAATTACTCAGCAAATGTGTTTCCATGTCCCCTTTTGTGCACTAACTATTTTTTGAAAATCCAAAAACCACATCAAGCGTAAAAGCTTTTTTTTTTGCAACACTGACAAAGTTTTTTTTTAATTTTTTACAAATTTTGCCATTTCCATCCAGCTTTTCTGATTCGATACTTCAAAATGTGCATAAAAAACAATGGAAACATGGCTACAGTCTCACTTCTCATAGAAAAATGTTTGTGTTTTTGTATTTTTGTGCTGAGATTACTGTAATAATCTGTTTACTGTCTGAACTAACAATCACTTTTATGTGTTAAAGCTTTTCAAATCACAGCATTTATTACTCTGAGTTACTGTTTTCACTGGCTCTCTTTTGGAAGTTGTTACAAAGTACTCGTAATTACATAACTTTAAATGATCAGTTCCTGATTATTTACATCTGTTTTTAACGAATCACGTTTTTGTATTGTGCCTTTGATCTAAAAGCTTAAAATCTGTTGGTTGATCCTCATCCCGACCTAAAACCTAAAGAACATAAAACCTTTCTGACAACATTGTTTTGCTGACTGAATATTTTTGAAAACATGTTTCATTGTGATTATTTTCACATGTTTTATTGTTTGTAGTTTCATTTTGTTTTGGTGTTGTGGCAGGAGGTTTGTAAAAAACGCCCATCTCTTTCTACTTTTATATAGTTTATACGAGGGGCGGAGCCAGAGGTGTGGCCAGGTGGCAAGTGCCGCCCCTAAACAACTGACAAGTGGGTGGTGATCTTTGGATTTTGTATTTGCATTTAGATTTTGTTAAAGATTAATTCAAATTCATGTCAATAAGTCTGAAAATGGCTGAATTATAATGTTTTAAAATTAGTTGTGGTGGCCATCTTGAATTTTTAATTATTTAGAATTTCGTAAAAAATTGTTTTCAGCTAATCTTCAGTTTTGTGGATTTAAAAATGTTTGAATAATAAGTTGTGAGCATTCAGCATGTTTTTTTTTTGTTCAGCTCAATATTTCTTAAAACAGCTGGATTAAAGACATTTAAAATTAGCCGTGGCAGCCATTTTGCATGTGCCCTTTAAAAAAAACCTTTGTGACCCCTTGCAGAAAAGTCTAGCTCCGCCCCTGCTACACCTCCAAACATCATTTTGTAAAGTTAAACTATTACAAAAGTTACTTCCTATTACAGTATAATGTGCTTTAAGACTGTTGGTGGATTTTGTACAACAGCTGGATTGGCACCCATTTAAAAGTTCCAAGTTCTTTTGAATTAATTAATTAATTAATTAATTAATTAATTAATATTTTTGGTCACTCTGTAATAGTTGTGAGGGCAGAGCGCCAGATGATGAAACAGTTTCCTGCAGAAACATCTCACCAGACGCGCACGCAGCTCAGCCCTCCGAACAGCAGACCCAGGAGGAAAGCCGCGGGCACGGCCAGCAGCGCGCTCAGCAGGCGGTAGAAGAAGAACTTCACCAGCTCGAAGGTGGCGTGGCTTCCGACCCACACTCTGTCGAAGCTGTGCGCAGAGACTGGCTCCGCGATCAGATCCTCAAAGCCCACCTGTCACGCGCCAAACCATTAACAGCCCGAAACACAGACAGAAAGTGAGATGATGGATTAACTGAGACTTCCGGGTATTCCTGCAGTTTACAGTAAATGATCAGCAGCCTCCATCTGCCCACCTTCAGATGCGCGTTGATGCCGCTCGGGTCTCGGTCCGGCACAGCAGCGAACCCCTTCTTGTTTTTAGACAGAATCGGTTCTTTGGATCTGTTGAACTCGTCCATGATGATGCTGGTGTCCGATCGTTCCTTCTCTACACCCATGTTGGCGGCTCGTCCCAGGCCGGCAGACGGTGCAGGGAGAGCAGCTGGTGACGGTGCGCCGCGCGCCGGACTGAGCGCCACCCCGCCCCGCGCGCCGGAGTCCAGGAGACGCAACAAGAGCGCAGTCAGACTCCAGATTCCTGAGTCCGGACCAGTTCTGCAGCTCAGAGCTGAGAGACGCCACTGTGCAGAGTTCTGGGCCTGGATCAGGTTTACAGCTCTCCTGGCCTGAAGACAGGCCGCGTGAAGGAACTGTTGACAGTTTTAAGTGTTTTAAATACTAAAATGGAACACCTTGGACCAGTGGTTCCCAAACTTTTTATCTTCTGACCCACAAAATATCCATGGCAAAACCTTGTGACCCCAAATATTACTGTTCTGAGTACATGAACTTCGTTAATAACCCTAAAAACACAGGCTTTTTGACAATCTAAACAGCTTGTACACAAATATAAATACTTATTTTTACTTATTTTCTGTTTTTGTAATAATTATAGGGAAAATATTACACCAGCAATCATTTTATTTCCCTTTAAATTGATTTCTGGAGATTATCCAAGGTGCTTCATGACCCGTAATTGGGTCCCAAGCCCCAATGGTTCCCAAACTTTTCAGCTTTTGACCCACAGAATGGTACAAAACAGTAGCAGAGACCTGTGCCCCCAGATATTTTTGGATGATAAACATTTGTATCAGGTCAACAAAACATGGGCATAGTAACAATATTTTTATACTACATTAATCCATTTTAAATATACTAACCTCACTCCTTTGTAACAACTAAGGCAAAAATGTAATTAATTCAGAAAATCTTTTCAGGACCCCACCTTGATGTTTTGGGACCCCACTTTGGGTCACGACCCCAACTTTGGGAAACACTGCTTTAGAATATACCTAGTACACTTAAAGTGTATTTCTAAGTATATTTGAAGTTGTTCTATTTTAGTATTTAAAAGTATACCTAATACACTTAAAATTGTGCTTTTGTACAACTTAAATACAACTAAAGTATATTTAGTATTAAGTTAGTTGTTCCAAAATAGCACTCTTTAAGTATACTGATGATTAGTGCAGCTTAAAGTATGCTAAAGTATACTTAGATTTAGTATACTTAGTATAATATTTTTTCACCTGGGGGAGGAGCTTCATCAGGACTTTAAATCTCTAAGACTTCTTGTTAAAAGGTTACTGAATAAAAAAAAATCTTATTTTATTTACAAAAACATGATGGGCACAACTGAAGGTCCGCAGGCCAGATATGGTCCCTTTTTCATGATTTCTTCTGGCCCACAGGAGAATTTTAGAACCGGATCAGGTTTCTGGCACTTCTCATTTAAACCAAAGATCTGCAGAGCATCCTGCGACCCATTCCACACTGCTCCGGGTGTTTACATGTCTTGTTCACACAGTTTTCTTTTTGCTTTTCAAAGTGGAGGTTTGTAAGAAAAAAAATAACGATTTCTGCTGCATCCATGGATTTAACAGAGGTTTTTGGAAACAGCGGCCGTTTTATTTTGCACGTTGTGCTCTGAAACCTAAAACAATGAAGTTATTTTTACTGATTTAGTCTGTTTTGTCTTGCTGCAGTTATCTTCACAATCAAACATGGATTTTTTTTTGTTGCTGAATGTTTAATAACGAATGTCAATAAAACACAAGTTAGAGGAGAATCATTTTGCTGAGCTAAGCATTTTGTTTTGTTGTATTTTAAGATTTGCCTCCTTGGATGTTTTTTATTTATTTATTGTTGGCATGAATGATCCATCCACCTCCTTTACCTGCTTCCTCCTTTCAGGGTCACTGGTGCATATTCAGCAGTCACTGAGGGGCGGGGTACACCCTGAACACGTTGCAAGTTCATCACAGGGACACACAACCGTTTACACTCACAACTTAACATTTCACCTGACATGTGTGTTTTACGTGGGAGGAGCCAAAGTGCCTGGAGAAAACCCACACATGCACAGAGAGAACATGCAAACTCTGCCATGCTGAATAACGTTTAACCTTTTTTGTAAAATAGGTTTTTCAAAAAAAAAAATCCCACAATATGATACCTATTAAATAAAGATTAAGTCATATAAAACAAGTGACTGCATAAATATTGACCCACTTTAAAAGGATCCCTGATTAGTTGTAACATTAGATTTTATTTGATAAACATATATTTTAACTATAAAATAAAGACTGTAAAAATACTGTAGGATGTTCAGTTTTTATCATTACATCATTATCATCATTACACGGATGGGGCCATTTTATTTACACACAAAGCATTCTGGGTAAATGATGATGTCAACTAGGTCATCGGTGCGAGGCTGCTAGCGAGCTATATCCACCCTGAAGGTTAATCTTGGACAATATCTGATGATCGACTCTTTTAAATGAAGCCAGAGAGCGTTGACAGAGAGGAGAAGGTAGAAATGACTCAGCCTGGAACTGAAAATATGGATGGAGGACCTCAGTTTAGCTTGTTTGTCGTGCTAGCGCTGAGCTAATACATATAAGGCAATATAACGTCAGCGCTAGTGCAAAAGCTAACAGGCTGAGCTGAGGTTCTTCTTCCATGAAGCAACTCTGTTGTCCTCCATCTATATTTTCAGTTCCAGGCTGAGTCATTTCTACCTTCTCCTCTCTGTCAACGCTCTCTGGTTTCATTTAAAAGAGTCGATCATCAGATATTGTCCAAGATTAACCTTCAGGGTGGATATAGCTCACTCACACTGAGGACCTATCCACGTCATCATTTACCCAGAATGCTTTGCATATAAATAAAACGGCTCCGTCCGTGTTAAAATATATTTTAAAAAATTTACAAGACTAAACAGCCTATAGTATTTTTGCAGTCTTTATTTTACAGTAAAAATATACGTTTATCAAATAAAGTCTAATGTTACAACTAATCAGGGATCCCTTTAAAAACACTCAACTCAGAGAACAGATGACTGAAGCCACATTTCCAAGTTCTGTTAAAACCATCAAGAACTGGAAGGAATGTGGGAACTTGTAAATCTACCAGGAGCACATACTGAGAGACACAAAGAGAACAGTGAGAGAGACCACCTGAGACCACTCTGAAGGAGGTCCCAGCTTCAGCAGGTCAGTTGAAGAGAGTGAGCTGTCGACCTGCTTCACAGCTCTGAGGTGAAACAGACATAAAGTAAACCCATTGATTAAATCTAGAATCTCTAAACAAAATGTATTTTCTGTAAAGTTGTGTCATGAGGTTTCAGTTTACTGAGAGAAAAGCAAAAACAGAGAAAAAATATCTGGAGTTTTAGACGAGGCTTTATTTTTGGTGTTTTACAATGTAAGAGTTTAGCTCACATGATGTGATTATCTCTGATCGTATAGTTTTTACAAGTGTTTATTGAATTTTCTGTTTTGTTTTAATTTCTCTGCAGCACTTTGTTGTTTTTTCTCACGTCTTTAGCGTCTCAACACATAAAATCCTCTTGTTACTGCAGAGGAACCGAGCGTCCGACCTGCTGATGTGAGTTATGATGTTATTCTCTTTAATGTCTTGGATCACGTAGATTTGTTGTTGTCTGACTGTTTGATGCTTTGAAGTCACCAACCAGCATTGTTTGAATAACTGCAGCTTTTCAAGGTCTGAAAGGAACCAAAACAGGAAGACGTTTTTTTCCTCATGCGTCTAATGAAGGAAAAAGGTTTTTAAAAAACAAAGAAGTCCCATTATAACATCACAGCAGAGATGACAAATAAAAAATACAGAAATACACACACAAAAAAAAAAACAGATGTGTTGGATTTACTTAACCAAATTGTCAACTGGTTCCACTCAGCTGAGTTGAGTAAATGTAAAGCAACTCATTTAATGCCAAACTTTTTTCAGACATGAAATCTTCTAAATCAAACGTCATTGATAGCCTTTTGAACTAATCCATATAAAAACAATAATAAAAATGGTTGAAATATGTATGAAAAAGTGTGTTTCATATGATTGTGTAGTATTCTAACTTGGATGAGCTACAAATGCTGTTTACCAAAGATCATGATACAATGTGAACATTGTTTCTCCTTTTAAATATAACTAGTGCAACATTTGTAATTGTACTTTGTATAATAATAATAATTGTGATCTTGTCATTGTTACATTTTAGTGCAACGTTCACCAGAAAACATGCATAACAAACAGGGAGGGGTTAGACAAAAAAAAGAAAAAAAAAAACGGAAACATCTTTCATTTTAGTGTGGGAGGTTTCATGGCTAAATTGGACCAGTCTGGTGGCCAATCTTCATTACCGTAATTGCACCAGTAAGAGCAGAGTGTGAAGGTTCAATTAGCAGAGTAAGAGCACAGTTTTGCTCAAAATATTACAATGCACAAACATTATGGGTGACATACCAGAGTTCAAAAGAGGACAAATTGTTGGTGCACGTCTTGCTGGTGCATCTGTGACCAAGACAGCACGTCTTTGTGATGGATCAAGAGTCACAGTATCCAGGGTAATGTCAGCATACCACCAAGAAGGACCAACCACATCCAACAGGATTAACTGTGGACACAAGAGGAAGCTGTCTGAAAGGGATGTTATGGTCTAAAACCAGGTGTTTCACTTTCATTGTCTAACCCCTGTATGTGATCCATTCAAGCTGAACATAAAATATTCAGGCAAAGTACAAATTCAGGTGTTTGCATATTTTATTCCAAGGTAAATGTTGAATGAGTTCAACTTTTGAACAAAGAGCTTGACTGTTTTACTGCTGTATATTGAACTGTCCTACGTTGTACAAAACTAGGATAAAGGCTCAAACTGGGATTTTGGTGTAATACTGGATTAATTAATCCATGATTCAGTAGCACAAAAGAGGAATGGACTGTAAACGGTAAATGGACTGTACTTGTTTAGCGTCTTTCTATCCAACCAGGACACTCTAACAAGTGCTCTGAACCTAATCTGGCCCCAACCAGGTTTGAAGTGGAGCTAATTTAATCTGTTAATGTTTCTGAGCAGTAGACGTCACTTCTCTGCAAAACATTGTCCAGCTAAATCTGAACACCTTACATCAGCCTACATGCTTTTCTGATCTTGGGACTGATATACTAACAAAGAGCAGAATATGTTGGATTATTAATCTTGTTCACCTGAAAAGTTTCCCTTATTTCAAGAAGTTTTACCAAGTGCACCTGTCAAACTGCACTGGTAAATTATTTGTTATTATTAATCTGTGAAGGTTCAGTTTATAATCTAGTATTTTTCTAACTTATTTTTACATTGCACAGTTTTTGAAGTGTCTGATCAGAAATCAGTGATTCAATGTATTCTTTTTACTATGCATTAAAATATCATAGAGTAAATATATTTATCAGTCCATCCATCAACCGCTTCTTCCTTTCAGGGTCACTGGTGCCCAGATCCAGCAGTCACTGTGTGTGTATGTGTGTGTGGGGGGGTGGGGGGTGTCCAGGGTCCCATCACAGGGACACACATAGAGACAAACAACCATTCACTCTCTCACATTGAGACAATTTAGAGTTACCAGTCAACCCAACAGTCATGTTTTCAGTTTGTGGGAGGAAGCCAGATTACCCGGAGAAAACCCACGCATGCACAGAGAGAACACGCAAACTCTACCCAGAAAGGTCCGGGGCAGGGATTCGATCCAGCAACCTTCTTGCTGAGAGGCATCAGCTCTACCAACTGAGCCACTGTGTTGCTGATCAGATTGTCTGTAAAAAAAACAACTCATCTTTAAATTTAACATTTCAAAACCTGTAAGGACATGCCTTTCTGTGAAGTTGCCCCGCTCCCTCACATGCACACACACATGCCCCCCCCCCCCCCCCCCCAGCACTCTGCTCTGTGCAGGAGATCTCCCCTCCCCACCAGTGTTGTGTCACATTGTGCACGTTTGGCCTTATGTGAGACAGATGGGCTGTTCTTGTACGCCATCGTGCTCATGTGACACGGTGGTCAGGACCTGACTGTCAGGTGGGGGCGTGGTGCACACGGACAGCCTGAATTTGTGGGTCAGGTGCATTGTGCTGGTTTTGTACGCCACATGATGCATGTTGGGGTTGTGGTCAGATGCGGTGATGGTTTTGTGCCTATACCCTCTGATAAAATCCTGCAGGCACTCCTGCTCCCTACAAAACACACACACCCTCCAGCTGGCCCACAAACACACACACACACACACACACACAGCACCACTGGGTCCATCTGCCCTCCCTCCCTGCAGCTCAGTTGTTCTGATGGTGAATTGATCAGCTCACAGCTGATATCCTGGATTTATAAATCTGACTTTTGAGAAACGAGCCCTTGACTAACCTCACCATTTGGTGACTAAAATCAGCAGCTTTATCACAATATTATTGATTTGTTCACTTGAGATCCACATCAGGCAAATGATGACAACATGGATCAATGTGTTTGTGTAGCTTTGATGTAACGGGATCATTAAATGTGAAAATAGCTTCACATTTACTAAACTCATTTCAATTAAACCAGTTGACATACTGTAATTTGGTTAAGAAATTGTAAAACAAAGAAACTAAAATAAATCAATCTTAAACATTTTTGACTTTTTTTCTGACATTTACCCTTTTTAAAATGCAATCAGATGAATGCACAAGTGTACACAGCCTTAAACTGATATCTAGTCTGATTTAATCCCAGCCTTCCTTCTTCTTAGGAATGAGTTTATCAGCAAACCACAGCTTGAACTGCTAACATTTACCACTTCTGTCTGATGAAAGTGCTCACAATGTGTCAAATTGTGAGATAAACTCTAACACACAGTCACCCCACAGATTCTTTGAATAAACGTTATGAGGTCATTGACATTAAAATTTGAGCTTTTTAAACATGACTACTTACCAAAGTCATCAGAGACAAAAAAACAACAACAACAAAAAACCTTATTCAGTCCAATTAAAGACACTGTGCAGTTCAATAAATCCCATCATACACATCAGTGTGTTTATAATAAATTAAATTGTGAAAACAGTCAGATCATAAGACAAGTGGTTTCAGTTTGACATGAAGCTCAGACTGCAGCAAAAACTGAACAACTTTTATTCACTGATATAAACTGTAGTTTGATGACGAGGCAGGTGTAAGGGTTCAGTCTTACACTTCTTGTAACAGGGTTATAAGAGTAATTTAATTAGCAAGGGATCTCTTTTTAATTTGGGTAAACATTCCTCCAGTGCAAAATGAATGGACACAATAAGTAACTCTCAGTCTGTGAATGTTGATTTGAACCATAGTATGCAATCATTTATTTTACAAATCATACAAAATCACCAGAGTACACTTGATTGTGAACAATTAATTTCCTATAAAAGTTTTGGGACCAACAATAACAAGCTTTTAACTTCTAAATTGTTAACCACACTTTAATAGAAACACAAACTTCAGTTTAGGAGTTAAATACCAGACATTTGAGGCTGTTTATCTTAGGGTTGGCAAAGAAGAGTTTCAGAAAAAGGAGAGGAAGAAAGGTGTTAACTTTCTTATATTTTTTATCTTAAATAATGTGGGTTTTAACCAGAAGGGCGAAGCATTCTGTGCTCAGCTTTGGTCAGACATCGACGTCACACACAGCCAGCTTTTACCTTGAGATGATGTTCTGTCACCTGCCAGGTAGGTGGGGGCGCTGCTGGAGAATCTGTCTTTAGACCGTCGAACAGGGGACCCCAAGGCGTGTTTTTAGACTCGTTTAGCGTCCACGTCAGCCGTGGAAGAAGACAACGCCTCGACTGGAACCCAGGTTTCAGAATAAAACTTCTGTCTGGAGAGTTTCTAAAGGTGGATAAACCAGGCGTGGTTTTCCACACTGTGAGGTTTCCCCGTTGGCGTGAAGGGGCCAAACCTGTCACAGTTTTTCAGCTTTTGATTCCCCGGAGAGAATCTAGCTGTCAAAAAGTGACTAACGGTGGTCCATCACCTTACTGCGGGCCGGGCGGAAACTGTTAGTTACAAAAAGCTTAGAGAATCTAAATTCCGCCCTCCGGAAGTAAGATTAGAAAAGAAGTTATCAAGGAAAGTGTTAGTTTCAGAGCTCGCTGTGCCTCCTGAAACTAACACAAGGATTATTGCTGCTGCTGTGTGGTTCAGAACAAAACATTTCATGACCCATTTAATTATCTGATGAGCACTTATTTAAACACATAACTGAAAGAAAAATGACTTGCTTCAAGTTCAAAACATTTGCAAATATGATTCAGACAAGTAAAACATTGATATTTCATCAACTTAAACCATAAAGATTATTTTAGTTAAATAAGAATTTTTCCCACAGAAAAACCATAAATAGCTGAAATCATACTGAGGGAGGACAGAGATCTGTCATCTCTTCTCCTGTAACTTTGATAAACACTCTCTGATTATCAAAATGTGTAATACTTTCAGTTAACAGAACAATAAATCAAATAAGAGAAGATTCTTCTGTTTATTATCTGATTTAGGAGGAAGGGAATGTCTCTTTGAATGGTTAAGGCGACCTGAGGTGGCCTAAATTCAGTTCTAAGTGGAACAGAGTTTTTGTCCCTTCGAAGGCCCATCAGAGGACTGAGAGTCCAAGACTGTTTCCTTGATAATTTCACTCGAGGTGACCCCCACACAGGGTTATAAAACAGCTTTTAAAATGCAGTTTAAATAATTTGCAAAATGCAGCTATTTTATGCAGTCACAATGAAAAGTACCTTTATCTCAGACAGTAAACTGCAAACTGGAGTGATCTGGAGTCAAAGAGTGGGTTTGGTTTGATCTGTCTAAGAGGAAACATGGAGACAGGGGTGGCAGACACAAATGCTGCATTTCATTTTCTCAGCTAAATCAGCAAACTACAGCAATAATGAAACAAAACAAAAACTATGACATTAAAGTCTTGCAGGAGTTGCAGCTGCAGCCCAAACTCAGGTTGTTCAAAGAGTTATCTGAAACATGTAAGATATTATTTGTGTAAGGGTCACCTTGAGTGAAGAAACAAGATTTACTGCCTCGAAGCAGGCCTCAGACAGGCCTGACGAGAGGACAGGAACTCTGTCACAAACTGAACTCTATTTAGGCCATGACAAGTCATCCTAACCGTGGAAGAGAACCCCTCAGTTCTCTTAATCAGATAATGGACAGAACAATCTCTTCTGTTCGTGATTCATTTGTTGTTTAACTAAGAATGTTYATGCATTTGTTAAATCATGATAATGACTGTCACAGGAAAAGTGGAACCACTTCTTTTCTTTTATCGTGCCTTAAAGATTAATAATGGTGTAAAAAATCACAGAGAATTTGATTACAATGTTTTCATTGTGTTTTTATGTAAATCACTGTTTTTATTTTACTGTGAACACAGTAATATAATTGTGGATTTTTTCTGAGAAAATCTTTCATTTATCTGGACTAACAGAAGGTTCAGAACTGATTATAAAACAGAAATGTTAATTAATCATCADAAATGTTTTGCAGTGATTTCTCTTAGAGGCTATCAGAAGAAAACTGAAAAGATGTTATCATATCATGTTGTTGAACAACCACAGAATTTTAACCTTGGACTGGCGCTGCTGGAAAATCTTTATCTTTCTTCTCTGACTCATCTCTAAGCCTGAGGGTGGAACCAAAGGTCGTCTGTTTCTTTTACTAACCCGGACGGCTTTGAGCGACACACTCTTCTTCCTGATTCCAACCCAGGAAGACAGCTGGGATTCTCTCCGGAGAAACCCCAGTTTGACTTTAAGTCTGATCCCATGAGCTAACTAGGGAAGACTTCACAGCCAGGGACCCGGCACGCCTACCGGTGGTCTCAACCCGAGGCCGAGTCTCTAAGTGTGTTTTTAACTCCCGAGGGGAGATTTTATTTTGGAAAGAGGAACCGGATACGGCTTGAATTTTTCTGGCTTGGACTGAAACAGATGAAAGTTACCTGTTAAAACACCTGCTCGCCAGTGACCGGTAAGCGAGCCGACATCAGTTCCCTGACTGATCGGAGATGAGACAGCTCCTACCCCGCGGGTGCCTTAAGAAGCCATCATCAGGTAAAAGCTGATGTGTTCGGAGTGACGTGTCGTGTGGACCCTGAGCTCAGAAAAGACGTGCAGTTCCGGTTGACCCACACTTTGATAAAAGTAAAAATAGTAGTAATACTGATCTTACTTTCCTCCTTTCCTTGTTCTTAATTTGCCAAAACTTAAGCTAAAAGTGCCAGTAAAATTGTTAGGTTGTTAACATCAGAACTGACGTTTTACTGTTCTATATAAGTAATCTGAGTTTATGTGAATTGAAATTCGGACGCGGATTTTATCTCATTTAACTCTGATGCTTGTTATAGGAATAACCACAATCAGGTGTAACTTGTGATCTGTTCAATTTGTGTAAATAAATGATTGCATAGTCTTTTATGAATCAACTTGAACTCGTCTGAACTTTCACTTATTGTGTCACTTTTCACTTCGCACAGTCAAGGTATTAACAAGTAATGAGAATTACCTTGGTAAAAGTTTCCTCATAACCTTGTGTATGAGAGATGTGGGAAAAGCTTAATGCCACCTTAAGCTCACTCTTACATTTGTTAGGACTCCCTCCACAACAACTCCAGTGAGGGAGAACTGAACAGAACATTTGGAGCCTCTAATGATTTTTAATAAAACAGGAAGTGTTTCAGAGCCTGAAATAATAGGAGCTAAAAGCTCTGAACTCGCTGATTCATTTCAAACCAAATGTGAGTGTAAATGCAAAACAGGAGCTGCAGACGAGTGGATTTGATCATGAAATTTACATAAAACTCCTGTCTTTAAAATGGAAAATGTTTGAGCACCTGCTGGCCACACCTGAGACCTGTGGGACCAGGTTGTGACAGAAACAAGTTGTTTCCTCTGTAATATCACAGGTTTTAGGTTCCAGTTTGACCTCAGCAACATGTTTTGTTGCAGCGACAGGCCAAGCTGCACTTTGCAGCTGATTCGTTGACGCTGCAGGTTCAGCATCCTGCCTGTCAATGGGGCTGAATGTAAACAGCACCTCTCCTTTGTTAATTTGGGCCCAGAAATGACCCACAGACAAAGAAGTGTGTGTGTGTGTGTGTGTGGGGGGGTCAGAGCATGACAGTGAGTGACAGCAAAGCAGAAAGGCAACACGCTGACGAGATGCTGATGTCAGAATGAAGCCTGGACCTGAGCAGAGTGACAATACAACAACACAATCCTTCTGGATTAACAGCTGGGGGGGGTGTTGACAGAGAGAGCAGCAGAGGAAGTTACTGCCTTTGGTTTGAGGTCTGACTGAAAGATATTTACCCAACAACACAGTGTTTCAGTTCACTGAATGTTTTCACGTCTAACAGCTGGAAAATGTTTTACTTTGCAACATGTGAAACAGGCTGTTAGATTCTTTATTTTAATGCCTTTTCCTAAACCTTACCAAGGCTTTATTTTACTTGCCCAGCTGAAACAAACACTTGTATTAAAACTTCTAACAGGATGAAAAACCGATGAAGGTTTTTATTCTTTTGAAGGGGAGCTCATCTTTAAGAACTACTTTGATTGTTTTGTTAATCTTTGTGTCTCTCCTTGCAGATAAGACAGCATCACACAGCTACATCATCAGTCTGTTTAACGCTTTCTTGCTGCGCCCACCATTGATATATTTTACTGGATTGGGCGTCACGTGACCTGGGCATGCTTCACAAGGGGGATTTTTATGCATTGAGCTAATGCTAACGCTAACAATTGAAATCAATGAGCAGAACGTAGCACAGTGCAAACAAATGCTTTATAAATGTACAAATGGTTCAAATACTTTGCTATAAACTACATAGATTGTTACAACATGTTTACAAGAGCCAAAAGGGTTATGTTTCACAGATAAATATTATGCATATTTAACCAAAATTGATTATTTTACTCATAAAAACTGTCTGATGATATCAAAAAGCTTCAGCTTCCATGTTGAACCTTATTTAAAATATATTTTATATGTTGTCAAATATAATATTTACTGATATTAAACATGCAAAAATGGACTTTATTGTATTGTTGACTAGTTAGACTGCATATAAATTCAGAAATTATGATGTAGACTCACTAATGACAGACACTAATGTAATGATGGAGCATTGTAAACAAAATAGTCACGTTGTCAGACAGGTTGGTTTATTCAGATATTGTCTACATCCAGTATTTGTGTTGTTGTTGTTGTTTTGTTTTTTACATTTCCAGGAAAAAAAGGGGAAAGAAAACGTGTGCCAGCTGTGGGTCAGCTTCAGATACAGCCTGCATCATTGTGAAACTGAAGAATAATTCTTTGTTACAAAAATAAATTCATTAAACAAATATTTGTGATCTGAAAAATATATATATATATTTGTTTTTCGCTGATGTTAAAATTATTGTAGTTTACAACAAAAACTTTTGTAAATTTAAGCTGACAGTATAAATACATATATTGTATTGTGTACATTTGAAATTCTATAGTTGTTTTATTGAAACATGTGTTAAACATACACACACACACACACACACACACACACACACACACACACACACACACACACACACACACACACAGAGTAAACAATATATATGTACAGTATACTGTATATAGAGAGAGAGCACTATATACATGCGTATATTAATATACGTTTAAATTCATATTTCAAGCACACACACACTTGAAATATTAATTTTATTATTTTAAATATCTAAGACTCACTTCTGATTAGTAAATACAGTATATGTATGAATATCTAGCTGGTCAGAACTCATTGTGAAAACACCTGTGAAATGCAAAATATTTATTTTAAGTCACTGTTTTAGTCATTTAAAATTATTTTTTTTATTTAAAATTTCTATAACAATAAGATTCACAATTTCCTCAGCTTTATTTTGAACCATAGTTTGTAAAAATCGAGCAAGAAATAAGGAAGTTATGAAAGTTTTTCATCAGGAAGACACCTCACAGTCCATTCACCTCCATTCATTTTGTTGAGGCTCCTCAATGCATAACAGAGCTCCAGTGTGTGCACATCAATGTAGCTAACAACGTGCTAGCCATGCCCAATCCAGTAATATATATCAATGGTGCCCATGCTGGGCTCTGTTTCTAAAGTGTTACACAGAGTCAATACACAGAAAAGCAAAGTAAAACAATATGAAAAGTAAGAAACAGACCCACACAGGGTTAGACTGGGAACTGTTCTCTTTCTTTCTTTCCTTTGAAGGCTGAATTTAAAGGCTGATTATTTCTCAGCGACGCACTGAAGGTTGTCTGAATTCACAGATGTGTCCCTGACATTTCCCCTGCTTTGCTAGATGAGTCTAGTTCATCCTCCCCAGCCCACCTTATCCCAAGATGCACTGAGGGCCGACAGGGAGATTGTTTTGCTTATAATGGCAGACCAAGTGAGAGACAGGAGTAGAGTTTAAAAAAAAAACAGTGGTACAAAAATGTAAAGTTTAAAGAGGTTGAGTTGTTGGACTTTTGTCGTTTGTACGGACATGTTTTTAATATTTTCTTGTCAGAAACCATAAATGAGCTTGTATGGCAGATCCATTAATTGTTCATGTATTGCCTCTCAGCTCATTTTGTTCATTTATAAAGTTAATAATATTATTAATTATTATTATAACTATATGAATATTTAGCTAATTATGATCTTCACTGCTTCTGTTTAGCATCGTCACGCTTGGTGACATAAAGCTGAAGGCCAGACCGTCCAAATTCAGTCACTTTCTTCTGGTCTACATGGTGGACAAAGAACCGGATCCATCTAGATCAGGTTGTGCCCTTTGAAGGATGCAGCCCCTGAATTTGGACCCAGCCATCCTCTCTGACCACCAGAACCAACAGTGCATCAGTAACTGGTGCAGGAAGAAAACTGTTCTGCATGCTTGTATCAGTTCTTCATGTGTCAGGGTGACTGTGAGCAGATTAAAAACACGGTTAAAAACTTATCAAACTGAACTGTATATTTAAGATATTTTATATTTATATTCTGTAAAACCAGAGCAGGTGGAGTGCAGCCGTCAGCCGGGACACAGCAGGAGTCCAAAGGTTAATGTGGACTCTCTGGTTGATACAGATTCGAACCTGTGACCTCCCTCCTGTGAGGAGATGGCGACAACCACAGCACAACAGTGCAGCTGACTGAGAGAACAGGAACGTTTCAAATGTAATTATTTTTAATTGTTGACATTTTACATTGGATCCACTTCAAGCTCTTCGTTTCATGTCAGGATAATTCTGATAATATTTGATCAGGATTTAATTTTTACTCTCCTTGTAAATACAGTACCTGTTTACATGTTTGTTGGCAAAATCTTCAATGATCTGATCGATATTAAAACAACTCACAAAGTAATTATTTGAGGTTCATCTTCAACTGATTAACCTTACTCAGCTGTGGCAAGCACTATTTTTTTTCTTTTTTCAAATAATAGGCTAAGATTTATTGTGAATGGAGCAGTTTAGATGAAATTCCCTCCCACAGACGACCAGCCACTGGAGCAGTCAGTCTGAGTGATCCTTTAACGTTTCTTCAGTCTCTGTGAATCAGCTGCTTAAACTTATATGACTGTTGTCCTGATGCACCTCAGTAATCCAAGTAAAAAATCAAAAAGAAAAAATAGTATAGGTCCTCTGGACGGGTTCTTCTCTAATGAAACGTTTCGTCTCTCTTCCAAGAGACTTCTTCAGTCTGAGAGTTTCAGGCAAAATTCAGGCTTTTAAGYMCTGCCTCCAKGTGACTGATACTCACATCACATGGCTATCGTTCACACCTAATTAACACCTATTGTTAACAGGAGGTGGAGTGATACTGGCAATAGCTGCACTGTAGGAGTGGGACAACTGAAAACGGAGGCCTCCACCTCTGTTTAATGATGGACGGTCTTTCTTCACAAAAATGTCTTCTTTTACTCCTCTCTCAAACCAACGTTCCTCTCTATCAAGAATGAGAACATCCTCATCTCTGAAAGAGTGACCGCTGGCCTGTAAATGAGTGAAAACTGCAGAGTTCTGGCCATTAGATATAGCTCGTCTGTGTTGGGACATTCTTTTGAACAGTGGTCGCTTTGTTTCCCTGATGTATAACTGGTCACAGTCCTCCTGGCACTTAACAGCATATACAACACAGACCCCAAACCAAGACCCAAACCAGTGGTTATTCCGTATGTTGCGGGTGTTTCGGAGAAACYGAGACGTTTATTTTCTAAACATGATGTCCCAGTAGCTTTCATAYCCCAAAACACATTACGGCAAAGGCTGGTTCACCCCAAAGATCCGGTGCCCCGACACAAACAGAGCAATGTTGTATATGCTGTTAAGTGCCAGGAGGACTACAACCAGTTATACATCGGGGAAACAAAGCAGCCACTGTTCAAAAGAATGTCCCAACACAGACGAGCTACATCTAATGGCCAGAACTCTGCAGTTTTCACTCATTTACAGGCCAGCGGTCACTCTTTCAGAGATGAGGATGTTCTCATTCTTGATAGAGAGGAACGTTGGTTTGAGAGAGGAGTAAAAGAAGCCATTTTTGTAAAGAAAGACCGTCCATCATTAAACAGAGGTGGAGGCCTCCGTTTTCAGTTGTCCCCCTCCTACAGCGCTGCTATTGGCAGTATCACTCCACCCCCTGTTAACAATAAGTGTTAATTAGGTGTCAACAATAGCCATGTGATGTGAGTATCAGTCACATGGAGGCAGGGCTTAAAAGCCTGAATTTTGCCTGAAACTCTCAGACTGAAGAAGTCTCTTGGAGGAGAGACGAAACGTTTCATTAGAGAAGAACCCGTCCAGAAGACCTATACAATTTTTTATATGACTTATTTCTGCTTACGTCAGAGGCACCTGCTCCTGATCTGAGTTTCTTAACAATCCAACAGAAAAACTCAAAAAATTACACTCATAAAGTCAACACATAAAAAAATCAACATAATAAAAAATATTTAAATTTAAAACGATAAATTGAAAAATGTCTGGGTGTAAAAATGCTCTAAAAATAGCAGTAATGCTTAAAGCGACTAGACTTTTATTCAGTTGCACAGAATGACTCCATAAAAATATTTTCTGTCTCTGAATTTATTATTTTTTGACAGATTTTTATTTCCAAGTCTCGGGCACATTAAAATATATTTGTGTTTTTGTGAGGCAGGGGGACAATGTAAAGGCTGTGCATGAGAAAAATAAAAAGTGTCAGTAAATGGGTGACTGTAATCAGTACAGGAGTCTGAGTCTCTGTTGTTTAAAAACAAAAAAACTGCTGAAAGAAAGATTGGAAAGACTTCTCATCATTTTTTTCCTTTTACAGTGCAGAAAAATTCTAAATATCTGGTGTATTTTCAGTGCTTCAGGGCAAACGTTTAAACTGGACACCTGAGATGTTCAGTCAGACAGAACCATCATTCATCAATAACTGACAGCTACAGGTTTCTACTCAGGCACTTCTGTGCACACATTCACTGCCGTGCATCATCTAACCATCAACCTCTCTGAAACTCCAGGATCAAACCAACACAACAGAAAGCAGCACTATCAACAGAAACATCACTTTTATTAGATGCTCTTTTAATAAACGGATTGAAAGTTTTTTCTAGCCAAATAAATAAAATCCAAACTGCTGGGCACAACATACCCAGAAGGAAGCACTCAACACTTTTTACACCAAAATTTCAAAATAAGGCCATTTTATACTGAGAAATGGTGGCGTTTCAGTCATTTTATAGCCTGGTAAAAAAAAAAAAAAACAGCTCCTTGTTCGTTGCTTTGCTTCATACAGAGGGTCTGGACTCAGATATTGAGACAAAAAATCTTGCTGGAGGCGTGGCCTCTGTTGAAGTTTCAAACGATTTCATCTGATTTACCCAACTGCTAACTTTTGTATGTAGATCGCAAGCTCGACTGCAAGGGAAGCTAAGCTAAGAAGCTAACAGGAAATTGTGTGTGCTGTAAACAACCATCCTCTATACTGAGAGGAGAGAAGTACTGAGCTGAATCAGGTGTCTGTAAATGAGTGCTGCAGACTTTGAGAGACAAATTTAATTTGGAAACCTTGTCAAAACGGACTGCCTTCATTCACTTCCTCTGCTGACGTTTTATTATCTAATTATCGCCCCTGATGATAAAATCCCTGTAATCAGGCAGCACCTTGCTTTTTTAACCCCTTCAGTGAAAAACTGTCTCAGAAATCTGGGTGTTGTCTTTGATAGTTTTATGTCTTTTGACAGCCATTGTAAAACTTGAGTTTGTAACTGTTTTTATGATTTAAGGAATATTTCAAAGCTGAGATCTTTTGTAACACAGAAGGAACTAGAGATGAATGTTCATTCTTTTATTTCTTCTCGTTTCTGGCTTGGCTTCAGTCTGTGCAGAACACTGCAGTGAGTTTATTAACAAAGACCCACAGGAGAGCCCACATTACTCCTGTTTTAGCCTCTCTGCACTGGCTCCCTGTGACTTTGAGGAGTCATTTTAAAATTTTAGTTTTAACTTTCAGAGCACTTCATGGTCATACTGGACCTTCTGAAGCCTCTCTGTCCATCCAGGACTTTGAGGTCTTCTAATGAAATGCTGCAGGTGGTCCCTCGAACCCAAGGGCGTAATCACCATCTTAAAGGGATCCCTGATTAGTTGTAAAATTAGACTTTATTTGATAAACATATATTTTAACTGTAAAATAAAGACTGTAACAATACTGTAGGCTGTTTAGTTTTTATCATTTTTAAACGAAAAGCTTTAAAATACATTGCACGGACGGGGCCATTTTTTTACACGCAAAGTATTCTGGGTAAATGATGACATCGGCATGAGGCTGCTAGTGAGCTATATCCACCCTGAAGGTTAATCTTGGACAATATCTGATGATCGACTCTTTTAAATGAAACCAGAGAGCGTTGACAGAGAGGAGAAGGTAGAAATGACTCAGCCTGGAACTGAAAATATGGATGGAGGACCTCAGTTTAGCTTGTTTGTCACGCTAGCGCTGAGCTAATACATATAAAGCAATATAGCATCAGTGCTAGCACAAATGCTAACAGGCTAAGCTGAGGTTCTTCTTCCATGAAGCAGCTCTGTTGTCCTCCATCCATATTTTCAGTTCCAGGCTGAGTCATTTCTACCTTCTCCTCTCTGTCAACGCTCTCTGGTTTCATTTAAAAGAGTCGATCATCAGATATTGTCCAAGATTAACCTTCAGGGTGGATAAAGCTCGCTAGCAGCCTCGCACCGATGACCTATCCACGTCATCATTTACCCAGAATGCTTTGTGTGTAAATATAATGGCTCCGTTCGTGTTAAAATATATTTTTAAGATTTACAAAACTAAACAGCCTACAGAATTTTCAGTCTTTATTTTACAGTTAAAATATATGTTTGTCAAATTAAGTCTAATGTTACAACTAATCAGAGATCCCTTTAAAAGWAGTGGTGGTGGTGGGGGGGGGGCACATTTTTTAAAGGTCTTTGTTTTTCTGCTTCGGCTGAAAAAAGTGGGGGAGACAGAGGGCACAGATATTGGAAGTGTGGGGGAGAGGTCGGGGGGGACATGTCCCACCCCGTACCTATGGCAGTTACGCCCATGCTTGAAGCCATTATAAACCCCGTGGAGACTAAGTTTTTCAGGTGGTGGCCCTGAGGCTCTGGAACGCTCTCCCTCTGTCCCTTTGCTGTTCAGATTCTACTGACTCTTTTAAGAAACATCTTAAGACATTTTTATTCAGACAGACTTTTAATTAATGTGCTTTTTATTGTGTTTTAATTGTTGTTTTTATATCTGTGAACTGTTTTATTGTTTTTAGGTTTGTTTGCTCTCTTTTAAGCACTTTGTGATGTTTGTGTCTGTGAAAGATGCTATAGAAATAATACCTACCTACCTGCCTGCCTGCCTGCCTGCTGACCGACCGACCGACAGACTGACCGACCGACCGACCGACCGACCGACAGACTGACTGACTGACTGACTGACTGACTGACTGACTGACTGACAGACTGACTGACTGACTGACTGACTGACTGACTGACTGACTTACTTAGCTAAAGTATAAGCAGACTAAACCGGCACAGAAATTCAACGTTGTCGTTCACAGCTCCTCCTTCTGTTCTCTGATTGGCCAGGTTGAAATTCTATCGGAAATAAACCAAGTGGGAGAAAGCCCAGAGTGTGGAGTTGCATAGGAAGGCATTGGCCAGGCTAGTCATTCTGGTAATGCATTTAGAATAATGTAATTTTATGTGATATTGTAAAATATTGTTGTTGTAAATGATTACCAGTTAATGGTATATTTAATTTTAGCTCATAATCTGTAAAATTTACCAATATTGAATAGCTGTGGCAGCAATTCTGAATTGGTCTGATTCCAAAAGTTAACATAGATCCAATAATTATGTTTTAATAATTTCAGTCAAATCTGTTCTGTGTAATATATTTTTCAAAATGTCCTTCATTTTTGAACAGATCAACCTTACTGATCTAATCTTTAAAAAACAAAGACTGAAGGAATGAAAGTGCAGTCCTGCCAGACATCTGACCTTTCACTGCTCTGCAGGTTAATAATTAGTGAAAGCTCCAAACCGGACTTTCAGGTCAACATTCCCCAGAGACCAGAACAGCACGGTGGGCTTCCTCTGACTTCATGGGGAACAAATGTTTATTTGTGCAGGAGTTTCCACAGGGAACAATGATATCAGCACACCCGTAGCGCTCAGGGTTTTCCTGTTCCACCCAAAGGACTCTCATCTCAGAGCTCTGAAACACACATCACCTGGAAAACTCATCCATCCAGAGTGAAAATGTTCAGCATTCATGTTTTCACAGATGAATGTGTGACWGGAGGTGAGCAAATGGAAACAACCACTTCACTCTGTCTTCAGGCGTGTTTATGCTTTGATTAATTAAACGTCTTCTGAACTTGTCTCAGATTCTATCACACAATAGTTTCAAAGAGCAGGAATATAAACAGTGAAACGAGCTGAATGAATGGCACTAAAACAAGCAGAACAACAGATCATATTTAACTAAAACACTTCTGAAGAAAGCTTGAAGGCTCATAATGTGTGGTGTGGTATGAGGGCCAGAACTAATACTATTCTGCAACCAGAGTTTGCTGCCTCCTTGGAGCAGGAGGCTGTATTTGTTCCTAACTGATCTGATCAGAGACAGGCCGGCACCGCTGGTCCTGGTAACTGAGAGGCTGATGAGTATCACAGATTAACACAATGTGTGACAAGGTGTGAGGCAATCTGAGTTATCACTTGCAGGGCTTCCTTTTGTTTGTAACTGTGGCTCACAAAAGACATTTTTCTGTTCTCCACCACCAGCCAGGGGCGGACTGGGGCAAAAAAGTGGCCCGGGAATTTAGTACCTGACTGGCCCATTCAGTGTGCGGCCTGGCAGATGATGTCTGCAAACGCTGGAGGCCGATGGTGGAGGCGGAAACAACAAACGTCATCTGAGGGCACTGTATAAAATGTTAGGATGTAATGTTGAGGAATTAGTCAACTGTCCATTTTACCAAGTTTTAAAATCTTATATCAGCCAAAAAGTCTTTTTGATCTTGTTTTGAGACTGATTTACTAAACAAGAACTGATTGTGTGAGAATAATAATCTTGTTTTCAGAATGTGTAAGATTATTTGTCTTGTTTACCTGAAAATTTGACTCAAATTAAGTCAAAAATTTCTGCCAATGGAGTAGGAAAATTTTACTTGGTAAGATTATTAAAATACTTGATTAGACTCGATTTTTTCTTATTTCAAGTATAAGACCAAGTATACTTCACGATACTATTTCTAAGTATATCAAATATAGTTTATAAAAAGTAAACTTCAAGCACACTGCCTAATTTTTGTTTAAAATAAGTATACTCACAGTACACATTTTGCTAAGGTAAATCATTGTGCAAAACCTGTAAAAAGTATCAAAACGTCCATTCAGACAGATAAAATTTAACTTTCTGTGTTTGTATGACTGAGCTACACATGTTTCACCCAAACTTTATGGTACGTGTGATTATTTCAGCAGGTTATTTTTTTTGTTGCAGTTTTATAAAATGTAATTAGTGCTGGGCAGTTTACCGTTTTGTACCGAAAACCGGTTTTTATTTTTGTAATGATATGACTTTTCTGAATACCGGTTTAAATAGCCTGAACACATGCGGAACGTTTCGTGGCGGCCGCCAGTGCACTGTTTCCATGGGGACATGTTTCTTCATAACACCGCTAAGCGCATTAGCATGCTAACGTCATTGTTGGAACAACTGGTGGCGGTGGTGTTTCAGCCGCTTGTATGGTCTGACATAAAAAAATCCCGTTTTCACCACCGCTGAATAGTAAACAACTCTTCAGTGACGTGCACGGTTAGATTTAACACACTATGTTATAATGGAGGAGTTATTGCATGGAAACTCGAGCGTGCTTCTATTGTGAAAAGCCCGGGGGGAAGTAGTTTTGTAGTGTAGCTGAGTTGACTGGTGTGCAAGGTGAGTCGTCCTTTTAAGTTTTATTAACACGCAACGATAGACCAGATAATGACTTTTTTCTTCAACCTTTCACGATCTGACCTAAAAATGCATGATTGCTGTCTACAACCAGGCAAAGAAGAAAAGACGTACAAGAGGAGGGAAACAGTGATACAGAGGTACAGTAAAAGAAAAAAGTCAATAAACAAAGTTTGTACATTTTATTATTAGCTGAGCTGTGAGGAGAAAAAATACCGTCAAATACTGTGAAACCGGTGTAATTGTTGAAAATACTGTGATATAAAATTTGGGTCATACCGCCCAGCTCTAAATGTAATGTTGCTGCAAGTCAAAACACACAATTCAAACATATTTGAGTAACATGAGGCAGTGAGAAAATGCTTGATAAATCAGCCTCACATACAGAACACGTCCATCGGTTTGTAAAATGAACCGAGCTGATCTCATTCAGGATTTCTTTTCTTGATTAAGCAGGCCTGTCTTCCTGAGTAACAAACATGCTTGATTTGACTTTAAACACGTATAAAAATATTTTTTATGATTACCTTCAGCCGTGCAGTGTTTCTGTATGAGATTATCTGTTGTAAACATCTGCTATGATTCTGTTAGGACATGCTTACAGAGTGGCATAAATAACTCTGGTCTGCTTTACTTATTTCTGTTGAGTGATGATCCCACTGAAGACAAGTTGGACTGTCCTGCATCCTCACAGCGACCAGTTTAGATTTTCCTTTGATTAGTTTAAAACCTGAAGAGAAATGAAACAATAATCAGAAATATGACATAAAAATCCTTTTAATTCTTAATTCATTAAACAGTTTTAACAGAGATGATGGAGTAACAGTGAGAGCCAGAGGTTCAACTCAGACAACTGTGTCATCATCATCATCATCATCTTCATCATCATCATCATCATCATCGTCATCACCTTCACCATCATACCATTCTGTAGTCTTGAACTGGGTCATTAGTGAATACAATTAATATTATATTAAAGTCAAAACTTTAACATGATTTTATAAAAGGGTGACAGTCAGGAGTGTGAACCGTTGCAGAGACGGAGTTGTAATAACAGAAACAGAAATATTAGAATATAAATATTGTACAGTTTTATATCATAATAAAGTGTGTGAGGTTAGATAAATGACAGTCAGCTTTTAACCCTGTGACAGTTTGTTGTTGTTTTGTTTCCAAGTTAAACTCAGCTGCAAGACGATGTGAACTTTGTGTTTAAGGCTAAATTTAGTCTAATTATTGATACAGTCAGTTTACACTGTTGTGACCGTGATCTGGAGGTTTTCTGTGAGGACTCAGTGACGTTTGGGGTTGTTTTGAACGGTTGTCTGGTCCCTGCAGAACCAAAGCTGGAGCCGTATCTGCATTCGTGGCACAAAACTGAGCTCATTCTTGGTCCAGACTGTCTCTTGTCTCTGATCTGTTGTGTTTGTGGACAGGATCTCTAGGCGCTGTCGTGGAGAGGAGGGTGTCTGGTTTGGGAACCTCAGGGTCTCTTCTCTGCTTTATGTGGCTGATGTGGTCATCTTCAGGAACAGACCTTCACTGTGAACTGTGATGGTTCACAGCTGAGTGTGAAGATGCTGAGATGAGAGTCAGATCCATTAAATCTGGTTCTCAGCTGTAACTGTGAGGAATGCTCCGTCTGTCTGCTGGGGTCTCTGCCTCATGTGGAGGAGTTAAAGTATCTGGGTGCCTTGTGTGATGTGTGGGATGGAGAGGGAGATGAATCGATAGACTGGGGCCTCGTCCTCCTCAGTAACTGTAATCAGGCCCATCCAACCCCACACCTCTGATCATGAGTTATGGATGATGACTGATGAGATACAAGCGATGGTGAACGGGCTGAGCTTTAGAGAGCAGATGAGGAGCTCCTGGAGCTGTTGCCTCCTAGACCTGACTATTAGTACCCTGTTGAACAGGGGTGTCAAACTCTGGTCCTCAAGGGCCACTTTTCTCTGCTCCAACACACCTGCACTGCAAAAACTGTCCATCTTACCAAGTTTTAAAAACTTATATCAGCCAAAAAGTCTTTTTGATCTTGTTTTTGAGACTGATTTACTAAACAAGAACTGATTGTGTAAGAATAATGATCTTATTTTCAGAATGTGTAAGATTATTTGTCTTGTTAGTCTGAAAATTTGACTCAAATTAAGTCAAAAATTTCTGCCAATGGAGTAAGAAAAGTTTACTTGGTAAGATTCTAGAAGTCAGAAAAAATTGACTCAAATCAAGTATTTTAAGAATCTTACCAAGTAAACTTTTCTTACTCCATTGGCAGAAATTTTTGACTTAATTTGAGTCAAATTTTCAGACTAACAAGACAAATAATCTTATACATTCTGAAACTAAGATTATTATCCTTACAC
>NW_013952469.1:561781-564391 GCF_001266775.1 Austrofundulus limnaeus
CCCCCCACCCCCCGACTGAAACTTATGGGACAGAATCGGAAGGTGGTTCTTAAAGAGACAGAGGCCAATTTCAAGACATTTAGAATAGGAAGTGATGAGAAGATAAGTTTATTTTCTATTTAAACATAAAAAAGCATTTTAATAACAGCTAAAGTTGGCAGCACGATGGCTCAGTGGTTAGCACAGACGCCCCACAGCAAGAAGGTCCTGGGTTCGATCCCCGGTTCGGACCTGGGGTCTTTCTGTGCAGAGTTTGCATGTTCTCCTCGTGCTTGCATGGGTTTTCTCCGGGTACTCCTGTTTCCCACACCCGCCAAAACATGTACAATGGGTTACCTTCAGACCCAGGCTGCCCTTGAAAAAGAGATCTGAGATCTCAATGGGACTTGCCTGGAAAAATAACGGTAAAATAATAAAAAAAATAAAGGTGACATAGATACTTCATTGTGGTATAATATTTAAATATATGCCTGAGAAACACATAAAATGGCCTCTTTAAAACAATAAATGTGTTCTGTTACCTTCAGAACAATCAAACTGTGACAGAAACCTGTCTCTGAAAACAATGACTACACATTAGTTGTCAGCTGACAACACCAGCAGGTAGATGTGACATCAAAATAAAGTTATTTATTTTTATTTTTTACCTATTAGACGAGCTATTCACTGATAAATATGGTTTATTTTGCTTTAGTTCAGTGTGGTGGTGATCAGTCATTTAGGGCCACAATCCTGCACTTAAATAATTGTTATTTTTTATGATTAATTATTTATTGCAGGACAGTGCATATTAATAACATTTCTGTAAATATGTCAGARTTAGCCAGAAGGCTATTTTTAACCTTCAGTGCCTAGACAGATGGTAAAAATCACAACAAAAAAATAAAAGCAAAACTACATAATTACAAAATATCAATTATAATACAAAAGTACTTAAAATACTATGAGCTAAAATTTAAATAAAAACCCACAGATCAACTAGCAGACAACATCAAACAAAATAATAATGCATGATGATACACCATGAATAATTTAACAAAAGACATGGGTTTGAATATGTTTTCTGCTGAAGAGCTGGGAAACAACTACAACATGAAGGATAGTGTCAGGTTTATTGTAAAACGTTTTAACAAAGTCTGGATGTGTACAGGTACTGACCTCTCAGCCAGGTCACCATTATAAAAAAAATCATCTCAATAAGTCCTGATGCATCTCAGTAATCCAGGTAAAAAATCAAAAAGAAAAAAATTGTATAGGTCTTCTGGACGGGTTCTTCTCTAATGAAACGTTTCGTCTCTCCTCCAAGAGACTTCTTCAGTCTGAGAGTTTCAGGCAAAATTCAGGCTTTTAAGCCCTGCCTCCATGTGACTGATACTCACATCACATGGTTATCGTTGACACCTAATTAACACCTATTGTTAACAGTGGTGGAGTGATACTGGTAATGGCTGCGCTGTAGGAGGGGGACAACTGAAAACGGAGGCCTCCACCTCTGTTTAATGTTAACGTTTCATTAGAGAAGAAACCGTCCAGAAGACCTATACAATTTTTTTCTTTTTGATCATCTCAATAAGTTTTATTTCTGGGTAAATAAAGGTGAATAATGGAAAAACTTGGTGAAAATCTGACTTCTTATACCACAGTCAGCTGTAGAAACCATAAATTGTTAAAAACAATCTGCTTTTGACACATGATAAAATTTATGAAGTGAATGAAACTGATTGAATTAAATTTGTGTAACGTTTCCTAAGATTTAATGCAGCTCTGCTGCGAGCATGTTGAAATGACTTGCCTAATATAACCCAGATGATAAACCTTCTGTATGGTTGAGCAAACAGAACTCTGCAACATTCAGTCAGAGGAAAACTAAAGTCTTCATCACTCTGTCCAGTCTATTCAGCAACAATCCAACACTTAGTTTAGTTCAGTCAGGGTTTCACAGCTCTGACCATGTCAAGCTTTAAGTAGATTAAAAAAAGGTTGAGCACAAATCCCTGCAGCAGTATTTCAGGTGTTGTTCTGAAACTTTTCCTGCAGAGCTTTCAGATGTAGAGGATGAAGAGGGAAGAGCAGAAGGAATGTCTCGACAGGCCCCGCCCCGGCACACTGAGGCACCGACTGTCACATTTGGTGGAAAATTTCTCACAAGGAGCTCAAAAAGCCCCTCAAACTATTTTCTGAGTGACCTGTCACACTAAAGATTCCTCATGTTCAAGGGCACAACGGGCTTATTTTGGATTTTAAACAAATTATGTAAAATGAGTAAATGCAGTTATTCTTGTGATTTATTACCTTTTTTTTTTTTTGGAGAATCGTCCCAAAAAAATGCAGTTCAGTACCAATGTCTATTGGTTTCTTCAACTTTCCCACAAAAGATGTCGCATCATTTCTTTTGCACACACTGTACTACATCTCTGCTCTTACTGCTGTTTTTAATGTTTAACTTTGTATTTGTGATTCCGTATATGTCTCATTTTGTATTGGTAACATTTAGATGAACACCTGACCCCAAACAAACAGAAAGCTTTCCCCAACAGCAATAGGAAAAACAGTTTTTGTTCATTTGTCATTAGCAATAAAGCATTCAACTCTGTTAGAATATATATATAT
>NW_013952469.1:564482-566792 GCF_001266775.1 Austrofundulus limnaeus
GACGTGTCTTGAAGACGTTCTTGAGGAAACTTGAAGGATAATTTGAAACGCAGATACTCACAAAGAGTTCAAAAATATTTAAAAAATATTTATTGATTAAAATATAAAAACTGCAGGATTTATGGGGATTGGGAGGGGACACCTGCATCTGAAAAGTGACAACAACAAGATCAGGTCTCACTTAATGCTGCTTCAGCTCGAGGAGGACTGAACCAGCGAAAGAGGAAAATAACTGATGACTGCAGGAACAGGTGAGCAGCAGAAAACTGAAGAAAATACAAAGAAAACTGAAGCTGGAAACACAAGTATCAAGAAAAAGAGCAAAATCTCACCTCCTATCTAGAAGGCTTCTTCAGTTCTGATTGTGGTTGGCAGTTCTAGGAGGATTAGTTTTTGTCATAATGATCACAATATTTCACATTTTTAACGTCACATGAGCTGCTGACCCACCTCCACATCCTGTGAGCTGTTTGGGTCATCGACACTGCTGAGAGTTAGGCTTACTCATCATGACATCATACATAGAATTTCAAAGTTTGTCCAAAACAGCCAGAACTCCTTCCTTTTTCAAGTCGAAGTGATCTGACTGTGTATGAGGTGTGGCAGGAAATATGCATTCCTTCACCGGTGAGACTTTTTATGGAACAGGAAGAAACAATTTGCCTTTAGATGAGTGGAAAACAAAAACCTGAATACTGATGGGAGCACTTTCTGCAGAATACCTTGATGAGCCTGTGTGTCAGAGTTTATAACACAGAAGAACAGGTTTATTATTACCTCCTCTGTGAAAATAACCTATTTCATAACTAACCTTCCAGTGCGGCGCATGATAAATCACGTGATGTCCAATCCAGTAATGTAGATCAGTGGACAGATCTTTAGTCCCACTCTTAGAGGTGGAGAGTTTGCAAAGGAAGAAACTGGTCCAGTGAAGAGGTGCTTTATGCACCGTGGTTGGTTGTCGATCGTTGTGCACTGGTGCATAATCAATATGTGGAAGCCAGAAAATTGGCTGCCTTAACAGCAATCAAAGAGCAAGCTTCAATCGATGACATGAAAGAAAGTTGTTAAAGTGTTTTTAACTGTCTCCATTAAAAAAAAACAAAAATTACACTGTTCATTTAAACAAGCCAAGGCTCAATCATTTCTGCCTCTGTGTTTATATAATTCAGTATAATCAGTAACTTCTTTATGGTGGCAGAGCACACACTGCCACTTAAATGGAAACAACCACACATCACTACAACTCAGACAGCTCTCTATTGTGGATCTCACAGAAATTTAGCGTTACAAGGAAAACATCTGACTTTTTTCACCATTTTCAGACGAGCCTGTTTCATCACTGGGGAAAGTTAAAAATGGAAAACATGACCTCACTCTGTGGGGGTACCATACACACCTGCCACTAACTGTTCTCCTTCAGGCTGCAGTATAAAAACTAACAGCTGCAGTGTCGCCTGGAGGAAAAGTGACTGCTCTCATGTCTGTGGTTGTGAGGCATATTATGCTTGTCTTTAGTGAAACTACAAAGTCAATAATGTAAAGACAAAATAGTAAGTATATCGTTTGAGATGCGTTCCCTCTAATCTTTTTGGTAACACCCTGTCATCTCAGGGCTGATAGAGATTTCACGCCTTGTGGCAATGGGATGTAATTTCCTCTCATGGATGGCAGACAATGAATTACTCCTTTATGTGATGAGTGTTGTCTTCAGCCCGGTGGAAGACGCTGGTGGCTTTCCGCCTCTTTGAGAGCGAGCTTGTGGTTGCAGAGCTTAGACACATGAAGGGTGACGACGCTGGAAGGTATGTGGAGCAGCTGTTGGGTCATGCTCAGCACCACACACTGTTTGCTGCGCTGAACGAACCAGGACTGACAGGAAAATGGCAACACTTTTAGCTGTTTCACTCATCTGCACTGAGGCATGGAAAAAGAAAGAACATAGTTGGAGGGGACGTCTGAGTTAATTCTACTTTTCGTTGTTTCTAACGTTGGAAAATTTCACTGAATAACTTCAGGAAGTGCAAAAATGAGGGTTATTAAAGGATAATTAGCTAAACAATCAATATAAACTATTCTGACAAAAAGTCTGAATGTATTCACTCTTTTAGTTATTTCTTTACAAGATTGTAAAGAAATGCATGAATACAAAACCTGTAAAATATAAAAAATGAAATCATAGAATTTCAGTAATTTCAATTGATAAATGAATATATTTGATGGATGGCTGTAAGGTTTTCTATTGATAATTCATACAGCTCTTTTCTGTAAAACAAAAACAGTTTTACTCCAAACATCAGTACAATAGAT
>NW_013952469.1:567222-570226 GCF_001266775.1 Austrofundulus limnaeus
TGGTCCAATACTGCCCCATGCTGTACTCAACTTGGTACTGCCCCATAGTTTAATATTTCAACTCAGTAGTTCAGTGTTTACAGTACTAATATGATTGTATTTTGATGTTTTACTATAATATTGTCTTAATACTGCTCTATTGTAATATTACGCATTTTTGTGTCAATAATTGTATTGGCAATGTGGCCTCTTTCTGCACACATACAAACCAAACCCTGCCACCATCTACTGCCACAGCTCTATTGGTCTAATGGTCTATGTCATGGAAATTGCAAATTGTAAACAATGGCAAATGATCACTAATATCAGTTATCAAGACTTCACTCAGCAGCGCTTCATTTCTCCTATTTGTAAAGATATTATCGGTCACTATCACTGAGCATTGTAATTCTTGTTGGTTTTGTTATATATTGTATTAATAAATGTATTAATATTATTTGAATCAGTTTGATTTCCCAAATCAGCATTAAAATCCCCACAAATAAAAACTGTTTTACTGCAACCACTTTCAAAGAACACCATGATTTTATCAGTAAATACTGTAAGTCAATATTTGAACCTGGTGATCTGTAAACACAACTAATTATTATTTTTCTGGAAATTTCATTTAATATATCAACAGTAATAATTTCCATTATTTCATCAAAAATTAGTGACATTTTGTCCCTAATTTTACATTAATATCAATAAATAAAGCAACCACCACCATTTGTATTGCTTCTATTCACATAATATTAATTAATATAGTTGTTTATATTTTAATCATTTAACCAGGTCTCTGAGACTCCTATTATACACAAATGTTTGTTTAAATGTTTTAATAGTCTGTTGTTTTTGAAAATTTTTAATTCTACTATTAAAGTGTATAATAGTGAAGCCTCCATTTACCATTTTATTGTCCTTATTGCTCCTCATCATAATATTGACAATCTTCAATCATTGGAAAAAGATCTGCATCTACCATAGTGTTTACATAAGATCAGAGAGATGTGGAGGTTGTGGACATCTTTGAATATAAGGAGAAGTATTTTATAGCTGATGTAATGTATGATGGGAAGCCAGCAGTGCTTTTGTGGAATAGATGTGGTGGATTGAAAGAGTCTGTGTCATAATCCAGGTGTCTTGAGTTTTGGACCAGTTTGTAAAGAGTTTTATGTGGAACTACAGCAATCTAAACGAAATGTGACCAAACTGTGAATTAGAACAGAAGCTGAGTGAGGAGTAAGAGATGGTCCGAATGATGTTATTAAAGGGCCAATATTATGTGTTTCTCAGGCATGTATTTAAATACTATACATTAATAAAGTATCTATGTCACCTTTAGTTGTTATTAAAATGCTGTTTTTATGTTTAAATAGAAAATGAACTTATCTTCTCATCGTCCTGATGCATCTCAGTAATCCAGGTAAAAAATCAAAAAGAAAAAAATTGTATAGGTCCTCTGGACGGGTTCTTCTCTAATGAAACGTTTCGTCTCTCCTCCAAGAGACTTCTTCAGTCTGAGAGTTTCAGGCAAAATTCAGSYMWMAGACTGAAGAAGTCTCTTGGAGGAGAGACGAAACGTTTCATTAGAGAAGAACCCGTCCAGAAGACCTATACAATTTTTTTTCTTTTTATCTTCTCATCACTTCCTCTTCTAAACACCTTGAAATTGGTCTCTGTCTCTTTAAGAACCTCCTTCTGCTTCTGTCCCGCTCATTTCAGCGTGGGGGTGGGGGATGGCTGCTATGATGCAGTTTACTTGGCATCTGAAAATACATTTCCTCAAAGGTATTTTGAATCTGAAAAGAGCTTCACTGAGTGAGAAGTAATGTTGAGAGCAGCAGACAGTTTCAGTTTCACTCATTTTCTTTGTTGCTGCCGAGAGCCTGCCGGAGTCATGGGCGGGGTGTGTGTGTGTGTGGGAGGGGGGTGTTCTGCCATGAGGAAGTTCGGCTTAAAGACACGTCCCAGGGGTGTTTCTGGTCCCAAAAGGCATTTCTGGTCCCCACCTGTTATTTTGCTCCTCAGCATGGCTTCCTAAAAACGCTGCAGGATTTCTCAAACATGCATGAATGAGTCAAAGCAAGGCTTTGGTCATGTTTTTATGAGAGTATAACATTATTACATGAAATAAAACTCAAAAAAGTTGATTTTACATGATATTGCCCCTTTAACATGGGTGGTGTGGGAGAGGTACTGTCTAGGAGAACACCCAGACTCTTAGCCTGAGGGGAGGGAAAGATGGAGTTATGAATGGGAAAAGAGAAGCTGTGTAGTTTTTTTTTTTTACATATTTTTTTCTATCAAGAAAAGTTCTGTTTAATTTAAGAAAGACTGAAGTGAACCAGGACTTTATTTCAAGGAGGCACCAGAGGGACGGTGGTGGGGATGTAATGTTAGGTTTAGTTGACAGAGCTGGGTGTCATCCGGTCCTGAAAATAATTATGTTTGCAGAAAATATGACCAAGCAGGAGAATGTAAATGATGAAGATAAAACAGTAAGTATTTTCAGTAGATCTTCTTTAAAGGCTTGCTCTTTAGTCCGTCTGCCTTTGTGTTATCAGGAGGTGTGAGGAACAGGTGTGTGGTTATCAGGGTGACCTCAGCCTCGGGCAGGAGCTTTAACTTTCACTTTAATCTTGCTTTTTAACACTTCTTATATGATTAATGCTAAATGTAAAAGGCTTTTTTAGGGTGTACGTGGACGTTTGGTCCACTTGTTTGGACTTAAAGTGGACTTATTTCTTTTCCGTTGGTGCAGTTTGCATTCACATTGTGCTTTTTGCAAGTGGACTACAATTTATAAACAATGCTCCCATTGGACAGAAGTGACAGGGTCGGGACAGAGCAGACCCAGAAATAAAGAGCTGTTAATACAACTGACTATTAAGAATATCAAGAGCAGCTCATTCAGTGGTGGTTTTGTGATGATATATTTGAATTTTGGGACAATGGGCCTCATGCAAGAACCGTTCGTACGCACAGATTTGTCCTTAAGTTGTGCGTACGAGTGATTTAGGAG
>NW_013952469.1:571052-573749 GCF_001266775.1 Austrofundulus limnaeus
CTAATCTCCTCTCGCGTGCACGAGCAGCTGGATACGAACAGGTGGAATTTACGCACTTCATTTACACACTTTTCCTGAAGATAGAAGAGTTTGTTGAATCTGACGTGACATGTTCGTACGAACCCTTTGTACGAACAAAAGTAAGAGAGATTTAGGATAAGAATACGAACATGTTCTTGCATGAGGGCCATTGTTGTCAAATGTGTGCCGCAACCTGAAGGACACAAGACGCTCTGCGTTCACTGACCGACAACAGCTCATTGTTTGTAGCGTAGTTAGCATTAGCAGCACCGGAGGGCTAATGTGCATGTGAAGGTGCATGTTTTCTGTAGCTGATTTCGTATGAGGTCGGTCTGTATTCACACCAGAAGCAAACCGCTCCAGAGTTTGTTTGAAAGCGGACCGAGACCACCTCAAAAACGTGTCTCAGTCCGTTTGTTTGATCCACACCAGGAGTGCATTCACACTTGCATAAAAGGTCCGGACCAACGGGGGGTAACAAACTCTGGTCCGTTTAAAGCGGCCCAAATGTGTCAGGTGTGAATACACCCTTTGATTATGTCACGTTTCTGTTGGAAGTTTGGGCAGTAGCTGCATTAGCTCTCTTCAAAGTTGTGATCAGAAATGTTTACATTTAATAACAATACTGAAGACAGTAGCCTATAAACAAACCTATAAGTCAATGATTTTTTAATTAAAAACATGAATAAGGTTCTCTGAACCTTTCAAAAAATTACATCACATAATAGAGGATACTCTTGCAAGATAAAATAAATGTTTCCAGTGTTTTCTCCAAACATTTCCATTTGTTGTGTAAAGGAAAGGTCTTGAAGCCTTGGTGTCCCACTTTAACTCCAGACAGTCCAAGCTTTGTGCGGGATGACTCAGGGGTCAAACTGTTTATGAAATCTTTCTGTGGCGCAGCTGGAGATTTTCACAATACGTTCTGATTATTAGTGACAACTTTTCTCACTCTTGCTCTACATCTCTTATTTATTCAACCGCTGCCAAAACTTCCACAGCCGAAGCTCCGCTGCCCCCTCACCTGTCTTTGTGTGAGCACAGAGGTCTTCCCGATTGGCAGTGCATGCTGGGACAACTCTGTCAGTTTGAGGCTGCAGACAGCTTCATTATGAAAAGGAAGTAACAAACATAGATTTACTCTGCTCCACATAGCAGATTAAGAACTTAATCACATGTTTTAAGTGGCTTTCAATGTGAAATCTGCTGCCTGGTCGTTAGAAATGGTTGTGTCAAATAGTTTCAATTAAAACATTACAAAAAGATTTAGTCTAATCACTTATGTGACTGTCTGATCTTTAAATCAGGGCTGCTGCATGTGTCTGGAATAAAACCATCTTTCTGGTGCCAAGAATATCATCAAGGTCCATCCAGAACCGGTCAACATCTGACCCGTTAGCCTCTGACCGATCTAAGATTTCCTAACAAAAACACATCAGTCTCACCAGCATCTCAGGATGTAATCTGGATAGGATTGTTTTAATTTTGTGTGTGCCAGTATGTGTGCTTATTGTGATGATTGCACCATTCAAAAGTAGCACTCTTAGTTTCACTGGATTATGTGTTTTTTGACAACAAAGATCAGGTTTTATCTAGCTGTTCCCTCAGATATCTGCAGGATGAAACTGATCCTCTGCTGGTGCTGATCCATTGTTCAGGTAAAGCCAAAAGTAAAGGAGCGACTCCTGTGTGATTTTCATGTTGGGATGTTATTATCTGTGCAGTGCTTCATTATGAGTTTTAGAGTTGACCTATAGGGAAAGCATTTTCATCACCTTCAAGTCTGTTTTCAAGTCTGTTTTTATTTTTATTTTTGATTAAATTTATCAAATAACATCCGAAAAGACTGATTTTTAAATTTTTTTTTGTGAAACATTTCGTCTTTTATCTGCAGGCTTCCATATTACACCACATCCTCTCTGCTCCCCAGCAGCACAAAGTCCACAGCAAAAACTGACCTCATTTACAGTATAGTCCATGAGAGCATTTACACTGCATGCGTGGGGCATCCATCCACCACATTTTGTCTTGGTTCTATTTTTGTTGGATGCCACAGGTTGATGAACAAACACATCCGTATTTTCAAAATAATTCACCAAAAACAGATTACATTTTTTCAAAATCCTATCTGTAATAATAAATATATGAGTAATTTCTACATATATACTCTCAAAATGTATAGAATGTAATTTTGAAACCAAAAGTTTTAAAAAGACAAACAGCGATGCCGTTTCAGCTGATGTTTTTAGCAGGGGTGAAAAATCCCATCTCAATATTGGGGGGGGGGGCATCAAACAGGGACATTTTTTTAGGAGTGATTTTCTGGGGGGTCCACCTAAGTTACAGTCAAATGTACGGTTGTAAAATGAAATTAAGATAAATCGTTGACTAGTTGATCAAGTTCTGTGTTCCAGTTTCAAAACTAAGACACATCAAACAAATTTCTGCAACTAAACAGCAACAATTATTTCATGTTTTAATGCTTACTTTAACACCCGGGTCACATGGTTATGTGACTTAAGATTATTTATTTATTTATAAGCTTATTTGCCAAAAATGTTTCACCCTATGAACCCTATGAGAAGTGGTTTTTAATGGCACCAAAAACAGCGCACACACAAAATCCAAGGCGCACAATGTGACGCAAACACACACACACACACACACACACACACA
>NW_013952469.1:574258-576218 GCF_001266775.1 Austrofundulus limnaeus
GAACGGGGGCTGCAGGAGCTCACAGACTTGAACAAAGATAATCCAGAAGTGAAGGAGCAGAAGGGATTATAAAAACTGTCTCCATGGTGACTCCTCAGCAGGGCTGAGTTTCCACAGGACAGGACCAGGACCAGGACCAGGACCAGGACCAGGACCAGGACCAGGACCAGGACCAGGACCAGGACCGGTCTGGGAGCTGCTTCATGCAAATTCTGAACTTATGGGCGTGACTTTGGGCCGTGGAGTCACAGCAGGAACAGCTAAACCCTCCTGGATCATCACGGACCTTCAAAGACTGATGATCAGCTGACAGACTGACGGATCCTGCAGGACAACGGATTAGAGGAGAGGAGAGGAGGAGGAGAGGAGAGGAGAGGAGAGGAGGAGAGGAGAGGAGAGGAGATGAGAGGACAGGAGAGGAGAGGAGAGGAGAGGAGATGAGAGGAGGAGAGGAGAGGAGAGGAGAGGAAGGTTCAGTCTGTTAAAAGCGTTGCTGCCTCTGTGTTAAAACAGTTATTAAATAAAAACAGCACAAATAATAAGGATTTGACTGAAGCAGACTGTGGTGGTTCTGTAACTATGTCAAAGAAATAAAAATGCAGCAAAACAAAAAGCTGGAAAAACTGTGAGCTACAGGTGATACACAGAGGGTTTGTTTTCATTGTTTCTGAAGCGGGAACACGACATGAATCAACAAAGTGATTCAAGAGAGCCACAGAAAGCTGCCTACAGTCTGTGAACACATTTCACTCAAACCAACCTGATGGGTCAACAACAGGTGTAACAGTTACCTGTGGGACAGACGCTGCGGACCTGAAGGCAGAGAAGTCCACAGGAGGAGAGATGCAGTCTCAGGTGATGTGTTAGTTACATCCAGAGTACGAGGCGAAGCAACATTTAATGTTTTCTACTCTTTTCACAAATGTTTAGATGAGCTAACTGTTTAGCTAAAAGTTCGTTCACTCAAACTTCTGATTTCAAAATAAAATCCACATGTATCGTGTGTCTGCATTCTGCCTGCTACATGTTTCCATCCACTTCCTGAACAGAACGATACTTTGTGACAGTATCTGTGTATAAATAACTGACATCTTGTTTAGATACACATGTTTCTGACTTTTTTTTCCCCTCAGGATGTTGAAATTCTGACTCTAATCTTATTCGTAACTGTCTCATTATTAGGATTAGGGTTAGGTTCAGTGTTAAATTTAATGTCACTAATTATTTTAGTGACATTTAAATGTCACTAAAATAATTACATGTAGTTACATTTAAATGTAACTAAAATGAGTAGGCCTTTTACTTTAATTTAAGATCAATTTTCTGAAAATAGTTGATAAAAAATGAATTTCAAATGGTAAATTACCATTCACTGTGCTGAAAAAAGTTGATAAAGTGAAGTTACACACATTTGAGTTAATTTTTAAAGCTTTTTGAGATAAATAAATGCACCAAACATCAGTAACTATGATGTTTGCAGCTCGATTACGTTGAAGGTAAACTTTAATCCTTTATTGTATAGTGAAATAAATCAAATCCAAACATTTCTTACCTTGTTGCGGTCTGCTGTCAGCCTATACATTAAATAGGGATGTTGACATGTCGTCAGCAGCTGCTGCCATTTTCTTCTCAAACTGCTGTGATCAGACTGTACAAGGCTGCTCGGTGCGTTGGCTTGTAATTTCCTCCTGCTTCGTTATTACTATGAGTTTCAACAAACCAGGCTGCCGTCAGGTAGTTAGCTACAGCCTCGAGTTTTTAACTTTTGTTTATGCATTTTGAAGAGACAAATTTTTGAATAGAGGATCAAAGTAAATCACCTGAGTTTTTTTAGTGACCCCTTAAAGAGACAAGCTGCCATGAAGAACATTATTTTATCTGCCCTTCTTCCAAATTTGATGATTTGAAACGTCAAACTATGTTTTTTTATCCAGAACAGCGCTTGTTGCAAAGTGTTTTG
>NW_013952469.1:576373-583566 GCF_001266775.1 Austrofundulus limnaeus
GCGACATCTTGACCACTGAGGAAGTTATGAACAAAAATAGAAAACAACAAGGTGAAATGGTCACATTGTTTCTGCTGTGAACTGCAGCAAGAAAACATGAGCTGATTTCACCTGAACAAACATCAATAACTTCCCTCATACTTCAGATAATCACATGGTTTTGGTGATATTTTGTATGGTTTGTAATGTTCTTCTGAAATCCACTGTCAGATTTAATATTGGTGTAGGATTAAAAATTTATCCTCATCCCTACATTAAAGGCCAGCAACGTTGAAGAAAAAACCCTAGCTCTTTGAGAATATAAAAAAGACCACTGCTTTTTCAGGCTCCATTTTTCACTGCTGATTTGGAGATATAACACCACGAGCGGACCACGGCCAACGTCAGCTGAAACCCACAAACTGAGACACAGCTGCAGGCGTTTGTTCTGTATATGAAGAAAACCATCACTTCCTTGTCATTACTCTTCTTCAGTGATGGAGCTTGGTAATGTTTAAAACTGTTAAACACTGCCAACAACTTTTCAGGAGGATTATTACACCACTGAATGTTGTTTCACTGTGGAAGGAGCAGGGTGGCCAGTGGGGTGGCCAGAGATTTGCCTGCTGGTCACCCCCTGGCTCTGCCCCTGGTCCAGATGGTGAGATTTTCTACCTGGATTATTGCGCATACTCAGTACACACTATTTGTTAGATTTTTGTTTTCTGGGTTTCCTGAAAAAAACAACAACAACAACAACAACAACAAGTTTGGTGAATATTTTAGGAAGGTGTTAATCTGGTAAGCACTTCAGCTGCCGAAAGATGTAATAATAAAACAACTTAAAGATTTTGTCTCATCAAAGAACAAAAATACAGTTAAAACAAAAAAGAAACTAATCAAATATGATGAAATGTTTATACTACTGGACATAACGTATCAGATTCATCAACTAAGACTTAAATAATCCTTGTTTGGGAAGTCCCTCCTTCCAACCATAAATTCTTACTCATGTTGTCAACAGCTACAAACACAGGCAGGCCCGACACGCCCAACCTGTTCATGAAGCAGCACCGCCTCCGTTAAGATGCACACATCTGCTCATATATCTGCACCAGCCCAGAAACTGGATCTCCCAAACAGCCCTTTGGACTGGAAACAGTAAAAAAAAAAGTGTTTGAAGATGTGTTTTTAATTTTTTTTCTTATATGAAAGCCATTACGCTTCATCACTCCCTGTCAGTCTGAGGAATGCGAGGGCTTGGCTTTTACTTGGCAAAAACAGACTTTGAAACAAGGAACTGATGAATCGAGCAAACACTCCCAAATAGTTTCCATGACAGATTTCTTGTCATTCTGCTGATTTATCTGCAGTTGTTTATTTCTAATGCCATGACAGCAAGAAAATAAAATCAAACAGCAGATAAGCTTTAGGCCTAAATAAAAACTGATCAGCTGAGTTGTTTTGGCTCTGAACTCATGTGAGAACTTGGAGGACCACATTCTGAGACCAGCGTGTCTGTGGACTGTGTAAAGAACCTGAAACACCTGGAGGGGTCCCACGATGAAGCCTGCCAAAAAAAAAAAAAAAAAAAAAAAAAAAACAGCTGAATTCCCAGACAGAAGCTGAAACACCCAGCTGTTTTTATTGAAGGATATCAAGTCTGTTCTAGCTGTCCTGAAAAATTCAATTATTAATTTCACTTGAAACAGAAATGAAGAATAATGTTCATCTCAGATCTATCAAAACTAAAGGTTTAAGTACGATGATCTTCTACACATCAGGTTAAAGATTACTTCATTCATTGTTTTAAGGAAGTTTTGAATCTGTAACATCAGTTAGAAACCCAAGATTTTGCATTTGTATTTGTTATTTTGTTGTCAGCAGGGTACAAATCAGTTACCAGTGTTTCCCAAAGTTGGGGTCGGGACCCAAAGTGGGGTCTCAAAAAATCAAGGTGGGGTCCTGAAAAGATTTTCTGAATTAATTACATTTTTGCCTTGGTTGTTACAAAGGAGTGAGGTTAGTGTATTTAAAATGGATAAATGTAGTATAAAAAATATTGTTACTATGTCCATGTTTAGTTGATCTGATACAAATGTTTATCATCCAAAAATAGTTGGGGGCACAGGTCTCTCTGCTACTGTTATTTTGTGGGTCAAAAGCTGGAAAGTTTGGGAACCACTGCACTTTGGTTCCCAAAGTTGGGCTTGGGATCCAATTATGGGTCATGAAGCACCTTGGATAATCTCCAGAAATCAATTTAAAGGGTAATAAAATAATTGCTGATGTAATTTTTTCCCTATAACTAGTACAAAAACACAAAATAAGTAAAAATGAGTATTTATATTTGTGTACAAGCTGTTTAGATGTTCAAAACGCCTGTGTTTTTAGGGTTATTAACAAAGTTCGTGAACTCAGACCAGTAATAACTGGGGTCACAAGTTTATGCAATTAATATTTTGTGGGTCAGAAGACAAAAAGTTTGGGAACCACTGCTGTATACAGTTAACAAATCATTATAGTGAGCAGCTTCCTGCACAGGATTCAGCAGCTGTACATGGACGGACGGACGGACGGACGGACGGACGGATGGATGGATGATGGATGGATGGATGGATGGATGGATGGATGGATGGATGGATGGATGGATGGATGGATGGATGGATGGATGGATGGATGGATGGATGGATGGATGGATGGATGGATGGATGGATGGATGGATGGATGGATGGATGGATGGATGGATGGATGGGTATTCATTAAACATCCAGGACATAGTAAAAAAAATCTCATTAGGTAAATACTAGCTGTGTAGGACCATCCTGAAGTTTTTCCAGGTTTGATGAGAACCAAACATATTTTTATAGTTGTGTTGGTTACAGAATGAGTGTAAAAAAAGCTGATTTGAACATATTGGTCCTTTCTCAGTTGGCATACAACATGTGTTTTAGATTGTGTATTCATTTTGCTTATCACCACTAGAGCACCAAGTGTGAAATAAAATGTTAAAAATGTTACTAACACATTGTGTTTATTTAGCTCACTTTCTGAGTGTAACATCCTTTCAACAAACGTTTATTATTTAGCTCACTGTTCTTACATTTGACAAACTTTTGCTAAATGTTAAATTAAAATGTTAAATCCTAATTCTAAATGTAAAAGTTAAATTTTAAATGTTGCAGCTAAATGATAAAGTTTACATTTAAGAATTTCGAAATGGAGCACAGCCTTTGCTGTTGGCTTCAGTTGTGATATCACTGCTAATGCTGCTAATGCTGCTAATGCTGCTAACGCTGCTAACGCTGCTAATGCTGCTAACGCTGCTAACGCTGTTAACGCTGCTAACGCTGTTAATGCTGCTAACGCTGCTAATGCTGCTAATGCTGCTAACGCTGCTAACGCTGTTAACGCTGCTAACGCTGTTAATGCTGCTAACGCTGCTAATGCTGCTAATGCTGCCAACGCTGTTAACGCTGCTAACGCTGCTAACGCTGCTAATGCTGCTAATGCTGCTAACGCTGCTACTGCTTTAATATTGTTGAAAACATTGTGGATACCTGGGGTCTGACAGTTTGAAGTACAGGTGGCTGCCTGGTCTGTTCTGGTATGGGAGAATTAACCTGACTTTATCCAAGAGCGTATATTTTCAAAAATATATATTTTCATATGTTTTCGTATCAGTGGCGGATGCTGGTCTTTCAAGGAGAGGAAGCTCAGTTTCAGCCTACATAATAAAATGTGTGGGTTATAAATTCTACCCTCTGTTCCTTTTCAAGAAAATGATCTGTGACCCTGTCACTGATCTTTTTTTAGTTTATAGTAGTTTTTCATTTCATTTAAAAAACAAAACATTACATACAACAAAACAATACAAATAAAATAAAATGAAAGGCAGCAGAAGAAAAATATCTATCTGCTCCTATTTACAAAAAATATTAATTTCAAACAATAAAACAAATAATAAAACAAAAAAAATTCAACTCCTCAAACAGTGACTCATACAAATACAAATTAAACAATTTCATATTTCTTTGACAATTTTGCTTTGATGATTTTTTTAAAGGAATTAATTGATCCAATGCTTTTATAATCATTTTGCAGATTATTCTATAGTCTTTTACAGCAGCCAGCTCACTTTGTTATACCAGGACAGCTGAAAGGACCTGTTATTTCCCCACTGTGGGATCAATAAAAATGTTTTTTTAATCTTACGTTTCCCCACCTTTTGCASCAAATTAATCTGAGGAGTTGATCAGCCCTGCTGTTTAACTCTAAGTTTTTCTTTGTGAACAAGACTGTATCAAATGGCTTCTCCAAAATCCGGTCCACAACATTCAAACTGTCTGCCATTATGTGCAGCTTGCTACCTAGCTAACTCGCTAGCTGGAACTGGCGTGAGGCTAGAGTGAAGTGTGTCCGCCTTTGAGTGCTTTGTGACGGAGGAGGAGCTCAGCAGCACCCGCAGGACCAACCCATTCTCACTCCCAAGTCGTCACATATTGACGCGTTTCAAAGGTTCCCTCTACGTCCGATTTTGACGCGCAGGGTACCCCCGTCACGTCAGTTACTGACGAGATGGGGCGAAGTCTGTTGTCATATTTTCAGAAAGTGTATAAAATGCGCGAAAACGACCGTTCCAAAGCCTGAAATTACCTTTGTTCACTTTAGACATCCTGTCCCTGACCGTAGTACCTAAAATTAACCATTTTTAGAAAATGTACGAAATTCACGTAAACATGTTCTAAAGCGTGAAATGACCAAATATTCACCATGGACGTCCTACCCCTGATCCCAGTACCTAAATTTAACCATTAATCCTGATCCCTCATGTTAACCTCAGACCCCCGACCCAAAAGACCCCTGGTGGCGCAACCCGGAAAAKCCGCGGGCGTCAAGGACTGACGCGAGGGGGGTACCCTGCGCGTCAAAATACGACGCAGAGGGAACCTTTGGAAAAGCGTCAAGATGTGACGACTTGGGAGTGAGAATGTGTAGGCAGGACATAAACTGTGATAGACGTCAGAAAGAGTGATAGAAGTCTGTCTCTAAACACAAGCAGATACAATAAAACCCACCAGAAATAAAAACTCGATTTGTTGCTAGTCGTTTTTATCAAAGAAAATGCAGCTAAGAGGATTAGGAAAGTCTCTCCGGTTCAGCTCAGAACAGAAATGAAACTAAAAACTGCTCCCACTGAATGTTTACACCAAAATATCTCTGATTCGCTCATTTCGCTGTCAATCAAAAAGGGACTCAGCCTCCGACAGATCATCCAATCATCATGCAGAATCTGGGTGTCAGAGCCCACCCACTGCTCCATAGACCCACAGAGACGCTGAGCTTCCCCGCCCCTTATGTTTTGTTGCAGCCAGGTGTAGTTGGCGTTATTAGCAGTTGCTTTTGTCACAGGATGATGACATCATAACCAGATCTGTGCACCAACTACAAAGGCTGTGTTTCAGTCTGAAATACTTAAAAGTAAACTGTAAACTTTTAGCTGCAACATTTTAGCATTTAATATCTGCCCCTGTCTTATGTACAGGCAAAGTTTGAATTTAAAAATTCAACGTTGCTTTTGCCTCATAAAATATCTTGTAAATGACTACAGTATGTGTTTTAATGATACAGTACTTGTTAGAGTTAACCAGAAATGCCTATTGCTCAGTCTGTTTTCCATATTTGAAATTATAAATTGTTGTGTTAGTAGCTGACAGTCATTCACTACACATACTCTGAGAACTGTACAAGGTCTCACATAAAACTTAATTTTTCTAAGATTTCCCTCATTTTTCGACTCAGATAAATCCTAGTTTCAAACACTGACAAGAATGCACCCTTTCAGGAACGCTACGTTTTGTTCCTGCTTCCATTGTTTTCACCATTGTTGATGACAGATACGTATGTCTGAATACTGAGGTGGGCGGGTGAAGTCACTGAATAATCTTTGAAAACACATTCCTGCCTGACTGTGAGCTTCCCTGCTCTCACTGTGCTGAGGTGTGGCTACACCTGACACACACATGGAGGGTGTGGCACACTGAGAAGACAGGAATAAACAGACATGTAGGCTCGGGCTCACACACACACACACACACACACACACACACACACACACACACACACACACACACACACACTGTCAGAGAAATACCGATCAAACTCTCCATTTCTGTGTTTGCCCTCTAGAGAGGGCTTTAAACAGAGCAGATTCATCATGTACACCCTGACCCCAAGCTTTACCGCTCACCTCTTCATGAAGCTCAGTGCAGCCACATCCACACACACACACACACACACACACACACACACACACACACACACATGCAGCTCAGCAGAGCAGAGCAGAGCAGCTTAAAGTGGAAACGCATAAAAACATAGACTCTGCTACCATAAACTAAACCGTAACACACTTCATAGTTGCCGTTTATTTTCTTCACTAGTTATTATAGTGTGTATTTTTCCCTTTATGTGGTGCCCGAGCTCTAATGCACAAGATATTGATTCAAGCAGTGCGGTGCAGTCATCTTCACAGCAGCTCAAGATCACATTTCTTTCTGCACTTCTGTTCAAATGTCATCCTGGCTTTTTTTTTTTTTCTTCTGTGAGGAAGATAAATATTTAAAGGAGCTCTCATAAAATCTAACATTTGGTGTTTAGATCACAAAACTGTATAAAAAAAACTACAGCCTGCATCATTTAGTCTTTTAAACTTGTATATTAAAAAATAAGTTATTTTCAATATTAAAGAAAACTGTGCGTGATCATTGAAGCACTACTTTTTCACCCATAATTTTTTTTGGTTTTTGTCACGTTTTGATTCACTCCTCCCTCCGCAGCTTTAGAAAAAAAAACCGTGCAAAGAAATACATCAAAGCTGCTGGAAATACTGTATGTGTTGTATAACTACCACTTTGAGAGAGAAAACAGAGAAAAGCCAGCCCTGTTTGAACCTCTGTAACAGTTTAAACAGGTTGTGGAAAGTTGGATTTTACGTGATTAAACATGCAGTTCAAAAGGCAGACATGAGTGTGTGCTTACCATGGAGACCCTAATGAGCCACTGGCATGAGCTTTATCTTTCCCATTTTTGTACATCTTATACATCCAAAAAGTCAACTTTGGTCAGCTTAAACTTTCTCAAAATAAGCCTTTTAGGTTTTAAAGAAGAAAGTTGACATTTGTTAGAATTTTTGGCAGTAGCTGTATTGGTAC
>NW_013952469.1:585597-590617 GCF_001266775.1 Austrofundulus limnaeus
GATAGATAGATAGATAGATAGATAGATAGATAGATAGATAGATAGATAGATAGATAGAAATGAATGTGATGTAAAGTCAAATTAATGTTTTATTTATATAAACAACATTTTAATAACAACTGAAGGTGACAGTTACTTTATTTTGATAAAACTGAACTATTTGCCTGAGAAACAATACTGGCCCTTTAAATTTGCACGTGTAGTCCAACAACACCCCAGGTTCCTCACAAGACCTATTTTTACAAAATGTCTGGTTCCCATTTAATCTAAATGGTAAGTTGGCCTGTGGATTCTCCACATGGTGGAAGTTGAAGGAGGAGTTGCTCTGCTGCTAACCGGTGGTTGCCGTGTTGGGAACCAACCGCAGGGTCAGTCAAACAAACATCTCTGCTGTGAGTCACACAGGTTGTCCTCCTCCATCACTGATGCAGGAGGTCTGTCACTCTCTGGCCTCTCTTTCCTTTCATGATGCAGGAGTTCTCCTTCAGTTGTTCAGAAGCCGTCCAACTCGACGCATTTATTCTCATGTTTTCTAGTTCTTTCCTCCACATGTGCACCTTCAGGCAGGTTCGACAAAAGAAAAAGGGGAAAAAACAGATTTGGGGATATTTTTAGGGGTTTGCTCCCTCCCATTTCATCTTGTTCCACAAACACTCCCTGTTCCCTTTGGAAAACTCAGTTCACTCACACATTATCGCCTCATCTGCTGCTCGTCACTCAGCATGCTGACCAAAGGCTGATGTTTGTTGTTTCTTCTTTGGTTGACATGAAGAGAAACAAATCAGAGCTGTGTGTGTGTGTGTGTGTGTGTGTGTGTGTGTGTGTGTGTGTGTGTGTGTGTGTGTGTGTGTGTGTGTTGTGCAGAGGAAGGTGCTTGCCATTTGCACTAAACTTCTAGAGTACTTTGAGAACATCATTGTGCATTTTGATTAAGTAAATAATCAGAACATGTCTCTAAACTTTACCATCTATCCACCCATCCATCCATCCATCTATCCATCCATCCATCAATCCATCCATCTATCCATCCATCCATCCATCCATCCATCCATCCATCTATCCATCCATCTATCCATCCATCTATCCATCCATCCATCCATCCATCCATCCATTCATCTGTCCATCCATCCATTCATCCATCTATCCATCCATCTATCCATCCATCCATCCATCCATCCATCCATCCATCCATTCTTTCACTTCTGTACGTTAGCGGTCATGTCACTAAGGCAACAAATCTTGGAAAAAATTCCAGGTATTTCTCTCCTCAGCTCCCACTGGAGGTCCCAATACATTCTCTCTCTAGAGGGGGTAAAGAGTATATTCTCTCTAACAAGTGCTCAGTCTTCCGCTGGTAGAACATGCTCAAACTAAAGCTGAAAACATACTCCCTGCGAACTGCCGACGTCGGCAGGGGTTTGTCGCAGTTTAATGACGAAAATTACGTCACCGGGCTTCGCAGCGTCGTGTCGACAGCCCCTTTTGGCACAACCCCCCGGCAGAACTTTTTGACCCCCCTCCCGTGTCGACGGTAATGTGTGATTGGTCTGAAGTTCGTGGGCGTGTTTGTTTGTGCTGCGCTTGGGGGAAAAAAGAAAAAAGAACAACTCGCTCCCAGACTAGAAAGCAGAGTTTTATAAGATAGTCAAACCGTGAAACACTTATGGCTTGTTTGTTTGTGCTGCTGCACCCGTAAAAAAAAATAGAGGGGAAAAAAAACCCGACTCGCTCCCAGGGCCGACACCAGGAAGTAGAGTTTTATAAAGATAGTCATTCCATGAAAAATTCATATAAAACAGACGCTGTGCACGGAGGAATCTGACTGATAAAAACTGTGGAGCTTTAACCAGGACAGATGTGGATAAATACGTCGGGTGAGTGACGTCTTTTTTTTCTGCAATGATTGTCGGCTGTTGCGAGGGGAAATTCCATACAGTGACGTATGGTTCAGTGGGAGGGGGGTTTCCCGAGCTCGGCATAGTGACCACAAAAAGTCTGTGCGAAAATGACTGCCGATCAACCACGTGACCGCGCGTCGACCCGTCGGCGTCAGAGCGAGTATGTTTCAAGCCTTATTTTCACTGAGGGTCACATGAGAGTTAGAGTGGTCCTCAAAGGGCCAGTTGTAATGAACTTTTTAATGTGTTTAACTTCAACTAAACATGAAACGTCACGTTCCTCGTCTCATTGCTACACCTGAGCACAGCTAACAATAACTGCGCTCTACCTGGCATTTCCTGCATTGAAACAGAGTTTTAACGTGTATGTAAAATAAGTAAAGTTTTATTCATATAACGCCTTTCACAGAAATAGATTCATAAGGTGCTGTACATTCAGGGAAGGGGGGAGGGGGCAGTTAAGAAACACCCATTCAAGAAGACATACAAGACAAACATGGGGGAACAGGTGAAACCGGTCAAGCAGCAAACACAGTTGCGCTACCTTTAACAACAGCTTGAAATACACAAAAGGAAAACTGAGTTAAACAACCTGTGAGAGTGCAAGATAGCCTGGGGGGGGGGGGGGGGGCTTAGGTCAGATAACACATAAAGGGGAGGTAAAATGGGGCGGGTTCAGAGGAGTATGTGCCCAACCCTGGGCCCATCCAGAGTCCAGAGTCACATGATGAGAAACAAAACAAAAGGTACTATATGTACGACTAAACGTGAAATAAATACTACAGAAATACTATTAAAAGTAAAAATAAGAGAGTTTTACTCATTGTTGAGTTTTGGTGAGCAGCTACTGTCTTGAATTTAGCACTTTACAGTTTTCCAACAGGGAATTCCCACTGGAGGGGCGTTCCAGTTTAAAATTATAACGTGTAAGTGAGAAATTCCCACTTCCCAGTACAATTGGGCAGCAAAAGTATTAAAATGTAGATTTTACACTATTAATTTCTCTGGATGCAGCTACTTTCAAACTCTGTGCAGCTCCACCTGTTGGTGGGATGCCATAATTTTGTGGGTAAAATAATCAACATGAACTATGGGAAATGTAGTTTATGGTCAATGCTGGTTTTAAAAAGCAGCTTATTTTGAAACAATACAGGGTTATTAAACTAAATAACTGGGGGTGGGGGGGGGGCACAGTTACACAAAGCCAGCTCAGAGGCAGGGCAAGTATTATTATCTTTCACCTTTTAAAACTGTTTATTTTGTTGCATAGGATCATAAATGTAAAGTTTGCATTGATTTAAAAATATATTTTTTATATTAAATTAAGTAAAAAGTATATCTCTTTGGTGCAGGTAGAAGTTTTCAGGCCTTGTTGGTGGGCCTTGTATTTGATATGTGTGTTGTAAAACCTTCAGAAGGAGGAATCCTATGGATACTTGATGTTAGATGCTTGAACCATCTGAGCCGACTCTTGTGAGGACCAGAAGCTCTTCTCTAAGACCCCCTGAATCATGGAGCTCCCCACCCTCTAAGTCTGAGCCCAGTCATCTTATGGAGGCTCACACATTTATTGAAACACACCCTGATTTGTTTCCTTATCTTTTTCATCATCTGTCTCAGTCTGGAAGTTTTGCTAAAAGAACAAAAACACAAACTGTAGCCAAGATTCTGTCAACTTTTACTGGAGGCTGACAAACGTGTTGATGAACTGTCTTCACAGTAAACTTTACACCAATGTGAGGCTCTGAGATTATTAAATATATAGGACAGACTGGTAAGTGTATGTAATCACTGCTATTATTAATATGTTTAACACTCAACAGTTTTCAACAACATGCAGATTATTTTTGTGTGTATTTAAGTTTAATTTATTAAAGCTTGTTTAATGTCTGAATATCTGAATCAGTGTTTTGGTTCAGCGGCAACCGTCATTGCAGCAATTTTACAAACGGTTTTGTGGAGGTGTCTTATCCCCAAACAGCCATATTTGTTGTGGTCTTAATAGCAGCCTACACCTGGAACTGTGACCCTGTGTGATTATTGAACGTCAGAGCAGGATGGTGCGTTGTAAAAAGTCCACTTTGTGTCCTGATAGCAGCACAGATGTTGTGTAGTTCTCACATGGTGCACGGTAGAACAATCCAATTGATATGGTTTTTCTCAGGCTGGTAGAACCTTCACAGTGTGTGTGTGGGCTTTCATGTACAGTGGTTCCAACATTAGGCACTACAACGTCTGTATGCCCCACATTCTGAGAAACTACACAATTCAACCCAACTCATGCAAACCCACAATGCAATCAATGACAAAGTCTGTCAATCACTCATTGTTTATATTAACTGGTTGATCTTCCAACAAATGCCTGAAACCACTTTTTCTCCATTCATGATGCATTAAACTCTCCATAGTCTCTGAAGTCCTGCAAATGGTACAGTAAGAATATTTCGTGTTCGTTAACTGAAATCGTGACAAAACCACATATCTGTATATATTGAATAGATTAAAATGTGAAGAGAATGGAAACCACACAACCCCAGATCTGGTTATGAGCGAAGCTTTATTGCTTATGCTGAAGCAATCGGAGCAACACTGCCTGAAACCCAGAACTTCTGGTCCTTTTATAGAGAGTCTTCAGTGCCTGGAGCGCCCACTACAGGCCTACTGCTGCATCGCAGGCCACTCGAACAAACAATGCCTTCCCTAATGAATTAATAACGGTTGTTCGATGTGTTGATGATGTTTCGGGCATGTACCTAAACTATTTTAATCAGGAGTTAACAATAGTTAAACAATGGATTATAAAAGTTAATACTTAAAGGGATCCCTGGTTAGTTGTAACATTAGACTTTATTTGATAAACATCTATTTTAACTGTAAAATAAAGACTGTGAACATACTGTAGGATGTTTAGTTTTTATAATTTTTAAACAGAATTTTTAAGAATTTATTACACGGACGGAGCCATTTTAGAAATAAAATAAAAAGAAAGGCAGCAGAAGAAGAAAAAGATCTTTTATCTGCTCCTATTTACAAAAAATATATATTAATTTCAAACAATAATAAACCAAATAATAAAACAAAACAAAAAATTCAACTCTTCGAACAGTAACTCATACAAATAC
>NW_013952469.1:590839-592353 GCF_001266775.1 Austrofundulus limnaeus
CAGGCTGAGTCATTTCTACCTTCTCCTCTCTGTCAACGCTCTCTGGTTTCATTTAAAAGAGCCGATCAACTGTCCAAGATTAACCTTCAGGTATAGCTTTCTAGCAGCCTCGCACAAATGACCTCGTTGACATCATCATTTACCCAGAATGCTTTGCGTGTAAATAAAATGGCCCTGTCTGAGTAATACATTTTTAAACTTTTAGTTTAAAAATTATAAAAACTAAACATCCTACAGTATTTTTACAGTCTTTATTTTACAGTTAAAATATATGTTTATCAAATAAAGTCTAATGTTACAACTAATCGGGGATCCCTTTAACAGGAAAACCAAGAAAATGGTGTTGTACTTTTATCATCAGTATCTAACCAATAAATTCCTTCAGTACATTTTACGTATAATAGATGTCCTACAATATCAGAATTTTTATTAAGCGTTTGGTTGGGTGCAGCCAGAATTTGATATACTGTGATATATCGTCATCCAGTCTTTGTGTTTCAGGGCTGAGACCTCACTGTTTGTCCATCCAATGAACATTCCTGGGAAACAAAAGAGGAGAGTCAGAGAAATCAGCAGATAGCAAACCGCACATTCCCTCCGTTTAGAAACACAATTAGCTGTGGGCAGGAGCAACGAGGGAAGGACTGGGCTCAGCTCAGAGTTCAGGAGCTGAGGACTGGGAAAGAATGAGGATGAGGAGTGGAGCCTGTTGCTGTCAGGAAGAGGCACTTCAGGGGTGTGTAATGGTTCCACAGGAGCTGAAGAAGCTTTGGCTTTAAATGACAGAAACATAACAGACGAGGGAAAGTCTTTTCTGTATGTTTGCTTACAGTTAACAAAAAAAGAAACCTTCATCTGGTGATGCTGAATGAACTCCAGTGTAAAGAAATATAGAAGAAGTTGTTGTTTTTGGGTGGGGAGATGCTGTAGTTTTCCTCTTCCAGCACTGCATTAATTTATTTTCTCTGCTGGTTTAATTGGGTTTGAGTGAGGGAATGATACAGCGGTCAAGCTTTATGAGCAGAAAACTTCTTGCCTGAGGCATGTTGACAGAACTGTGCTGACGAGCTGATGGAGGGAGGAGAACTTTAAATTTAGTGTGTGTGGAGAGAGGAGAGAACCCTGAAGGGGAGATACCCAGGTGTCTTGTTTCTGAATGATGGTAGGATGGATCCACAGATAAGGTTCATCCTCAGTAATGAGGGTGTTGCCTTGGTGCATTGTGGTGAAGGAGTTGTCTGTGTCCCAGTCCTACAGTGTGCTCATGAGGTTGGGATCATGACCCAAAGAAAAAGATTCTGGATACAAACAGCTGAAATAATCGATGACACTGCTCCTCTGCGTCAAAAAGAGTCAGTTGAGGTGGTTCATCTGATAATTACGCCTCCCTTCAAAGATTTTCTGAATACATCCCAGTGGGACAAGACCACCTCTCCTTGGGCTGCTACCTTATCGTGGTGGAGGGGTTTGAGTGTCCCAATGATCCTAGGAGCTATGCTGTCTGGGGCTTTATG
>NW_013952469.1:595208-596955 GCF_001266775.1 Austrofundulus limnaeus
CTTCTGAAGCTGCTGCCCCCGCGACCCGACCCCGGATAGGCGGAAGAAAATGGATGGATGGATGGATGGATGGATGGGACAAGACCATGGAGAAGACCCAGGACTTGTTGGAGGGATTATGTGTCCTCTCTTATGGGAACACCTCAGGATCCCCCAAGATGAGCTGGAAAGTGTCTCTGGGGAGAGAGAGGTCTGGGTTTGTCTCCTTCACCTGCTGCCTCCAGGACTCAACTACAGATCAGAGACTTTCAGCAGCACAACCACACAAAACTTTACTTTTGATGAGCACGTGACGACATTTAGAAACCAGCTAAAAGTTACTCTAAAAATAAAGTTTCAGGTTCTGATGCAAACCAACTGTTGTAGAAGCATAAAAAGCCTGAGGAAACACAGTAAAAAGGAATTAAAGGGAGATTTTTTTTCTCATCAACAAACAGTGTGGACAGGAGTTTTTTTTAATAAATAAAATTTATAAAAACGTTTTTCAATGTAGAACTTTGTACACAATTTTTTATTTTAAATTTATTAGCAATTTGTCTTCTGATCCTGTTGGCATCAAACTTTCAGTCTGAAATGGTTAATAACTGAGAGGAAACCAAGAACAATGTTAAAAACAAGCTTTGGACAGAGTCTTTAGCTGAGGATGATTTTTCTTTACATTTTGATATGTTGTAAATGTGAACGTTTGGTGGTTTCAGCGAGCTAATTTTAGTGTTTTGTTTGAATGTGTGAAAAATGTTATAAAGAAAAAAATTTTGTTTAAAGCAATAAAACCTAAATGATTCATCATTCTTCATTTGATCCTTTAAATGTTATGATTTCAGTAAATAACTGCTTGGGAATCACAATTTGGTGTTAAAAATCATTTTGATATATTTAAAAGTATTGAAAGCATATTTATTATGTGTTTTGCTGAGGCGGAACCATAGAGAATGTTGTTGTTGTTTTTTTTGCACAAGGCAACTAAGATGACTTCGTGTGAGTGTTCACAGAGTAGGAGGGCATTCAACTTCTCACCGGTGATGTCCACCTTACACAGACATCCAGAAAGTTATTTACAAAATATGAATAAATCTATTACTCAAAATGTCCTGTATCATATCCTTCTTTCGATCGGTCTCTGGTCCACTTGGAGTTCACACATGCAATCGAACCGCACCAGAGTTCACTTTAACTGAACCGAGATGCAGTTTTTGTCCACATCAGAGTTCAATTACAAATCCACAAAAAAACCAGAATTTCTAGGCAAAAAATTTGAGTTTGATTAAAGCAGACTAAACAGGGCTTGTTTGAACACACCCTAAAAATCTCTTAAAGGGACAATATTATGTGTTTCTCAGGCATATATTAAAATACTATACCATAATAAAGTATCTATGTCACCTTTAGTTGTTATTAAAATGCTGTTTTTATGTTTAAATAGAAAATAAACTTATCTTCTCATCACTTCCTCTTCTAAACACCTTGAAATTGACCTCTGTCTCTTTAAAGTGGGCCTATTATGCAACACTCACTTTTTTCATGTTTTTAAACTTATTTTTGGGTCTCTACTGCTTAGAGAAGCAGTCCAAACACCAAACCAATGCACCCAGCCATTTTTTAACTGTAATTAATGTAAACAATTATAATGTAATTTGCCATGATCCAGTTTACTTGGCATCTTAAAATACATTTTCTCAAAGCTATTTTTAATCTGAAAAGAGATTCACTGAGTGAGAACTAATGTTGAGAGCTCAGCAGACAGTTA